>NC_037684.1:38818458-38933415 GCF_003255815.1 Theropithecus gelada | reverse complement strand
AAGAAAGAATGAAAGAAAAGAAAGAAAAGAAGAAAGAAAGAAAGAAAGAAAAGAAAGAAAGAAGAAAGAAAGAAAGAAAGATAAAGAAAGAAAGAAAGAAAGAAAGAAAGAGAAAGAAAGAAAGAAAGAAAGAAAGAAAGAGAAAGAAAGAAAAGAAAGAAAGAAAGAAAGGAATAGGCAGAGAAGGATGGACAGGGGCAGGGTCTGGCAAGAGGGTCTACACTGTGGCGTGGGAAAGGCAGTGTCTAGTAGGCATGCTGAGCGCCAGCCCTTAACCAGGACCAGGCCAATGTTCCAAGCCTCAGCAGTGGCTGCTGTCCTTGCCCTTCCTCCCCTGGCACTTATACCCATGAGGAGTGACCGGGGGCTCCCAGGACTACCTCTAGCCCCAGGAAAGCAGGGAGCTCTATCTGACAAGCTTCCCAACTGCCCTGAGAGTTTGAAGCTACTCCAAGAATGAGAGGAAATAAAGTCTGGAAAACCTCAGCAAGAAAATGGCCAGGTTATTCCACCTCATTTCTTCAGCCTTTTCTTGGCATGAATTATCGAGAAAACTAACTGGGTGGAACTGCAGGTGTCTAAGAAGAACTTTGATTTTTCTAAACATTTACAATTCTCTTTTATGTATGCAGTCAGAAAATGGGCGAGGAAATCGAAAATGTAAATCTTTCCGCAAACGTGTTTGTCAGGCAGATGCCAGACTCCCTTCAGAGGAGCAAATTATCATGAAAGAAGCCCAGAGATGAAAAACGATAGAGAGAATTTCCAGAGAACACTGGCTCCTCTGAACCGGAAGTGGAGCCTCAGCAGGAAGGGGCAGGGCTTTCCCTGAGAGCCAACGGGATGCCTGGCGTGGTCGGGGCAAAGATGGCGGGCCCTGTGGGAAGGGCCTCGGTCCTCGTCCTCCAAGCCTCTCCTTAGCCGAGAAATAGTCTGTTATTGTAGCACGATGTGGGAGAATTGTATCTGGTTCTTCTGACTCCCCAGTTTTTGAAATGGTGTCCTCAAACATACCATCTTTCCTTTAGGGGTGTCACCATCATGAATTGAACCTTCCCTAGAATCTCTTGGGAAGATAAGGTAACACTCTGAGGTTGACCAAATTTGCCTTTATCTCTCTTTCCTTCTTTGCTACTCCTGCCTTCTTCCCATTAATGAAACTACTCATGCCAGCTGTGATGGCTCACACCTGTAATCCCAGCACTTTGAGAGGCCGAGTTGGGAGGACTGCCATTCAAGACCAGCCTGGGCAACATAGCAAGACCCTATCTCTACAAAAAAATAAAAACGTTAGCCAGGCACGGTGGCACATGCATGTGGTCCCAGCTACTCTGAAAGCTGAGGCGGGAAAATCCTCGGACCCAGGATTTTGAAGCTTCACACCATTGTACTCCAGCCTGGGCAACAGAATGAGAACTTACAAAAAAAGAAAAGAGAGAGAGAGAGAGAGAAAAGAGAAAGGAATAAAGGAAGAAAGAAAGAGAAGAAAGAAAAGGAAAGAGAGAGAGAGAAAGGGAGGGAGGGAAGGATAGAGAAAGAAAAGAGAGAGAGGAAGGGAAAGAGAAAGAAAACAAGGAAAGAGAGAGAAAAAGAAAAGATAAACACCTTGCACAAAAATAATAATCAAATAGAACATATCAATGGAATATCAAACGCTAAGAATAAATTTAATAAGAATTGTGCAGAACTTACATGAAGAAAATGCTTCTAACATAAAGAGAAAACTAAATGGAGAGATATCCTTTGTTTTTGGATAGGCACATACGGTATTGTTAAGAAGTCCTTTCACTCTCAACTATTCTGAAAATTCGACCCAACATTAATCAAAACCTCAACAAGTGTTTTGGGTACTTGATAAAAATAATTCTAAAATTAATCTGGAAGAATATAAAGGTGAGAATAAACAGGAAATCCTTAGAAGGAAAACAAGGAAAAAGCCACCCCCACCCCCGATAATAAAACATGCTATTCAATTGCAGTTATTTTAATAGTGTCACTGAGAAAGAAAAAGACAAAGTAGTGGAACAGATTAGAGGTTCCAGAAATATCAACATGTAAATCTCAGAATTCAGTCTACGATAAAGGATATTTTCAAACAAGCAAGGGAAAAGATAATTTATTGAACACTATTGGAACAACTGGCTAGCCATTTGGGGGGAAGGTGCCATCATCCCCCCCAATAAATTCCAGATGCTTTAGATGTAAAAAATAAAGCCGTAAAAGTACTCAAAGAAAGCACTGATGAATACTTGTATAATCTTTGGACGGAAACGTGTAAGCATGGCACAAATGCCATAAGCCAAAAGAGAAAGATTGGAACATGTGGCAACATAAAAATTAAAAACTTCTGTACGACAAACACTGAAAACAAAGTAAAAAATAAAACACAACTAGAAAAATGTTTAGGACGCATGTCAGAAGGTTAATATCCCTAATACAGAAAAATTTCTTACTAGTAAGCCAAATAACCCAATAAGACTCTAAATGATACTTCATGGTTAATAAAATGATTTCCAACTTGAGTTGTCAGACAAAACATTTGAGATAGACTAACAAAATTATTGTTTATCTAAAACTCTAATTGGGCATATTGTATTTTTATTTGCGGAAGGTGGCAACGCTATTTCCAACACTTGTTCTCATTTCGCTCTGCAGTAACTCAATGAGATAGGGAAAGAGGTTAATTAACCTCTCCATCAGCAGTTTCCTCATCTGTCAAATACAGTGTGAGAATTAGATTGGGTAACAGAGGTACTGCACCTCAGGCAGGGCCTGCCACCTAGGGAGTATTTAACATATGTTGGTTTCCCCTTCCTCTACACAGGGCTCAATTTACAGATGAAAAAATGGAGGTTCAGAAACAGGAAGTTACTGGCCCAAGTTCACTAAGCTAGTTGGACAGATTCGTTCCTTGCATTCCAGGCCCAAACTACCTCATTCCCTGCTCACCCCTACACGATGTCCACTGTCTTCTGTGGGTCCTCCCATGTCTCAATGTGGCTGAGCCTATTGAACCTTTGGTCTGTCCCAGCTGTCTGGTTTTTGTCCTCTACCCAAGCTCAAAGTGCTCTCTCAAGTAACTAGAGTCAACCTAATAAACAAACTTGTGCTAGAACACTGCTTCTCAACCTTGGCTGTGTGTTAGAATCACTTGGGGAACTTTAAAACTCTGCATGCTCCAGCCACATCAGACCAATTAAATGAGAATTTTGGAAGCAGGACCCAAGCGTCAGTATTTGTTTGTTTTTTGAAAAAAACTCCCCAGGAGAGTTCCATGTGCAGCCAGGATTGGGAATCACAGTGCTAGGGTATTGGTGGCTGTTCTTGAAGTTGTAAAATGATTGCCCATGAGATTATCTAATCTAATTCTCCCATTTTATACACGAGCAAACTGAGGCCCAAAGAGGTGAGAAGACTTGACTCAGATGGCCCAGCAGATGAGAGAGCCAAAAGGGAAATTAGAACCCAGTTCATTGTTTCTTCTTTGTAAATGTGTTCAGAAGATTTTCGGTTCTTCCCCAAACACATACAACCTTCGTTTTTTTAGGCACCTTCAGCCACAGAAAGAACATAGGGCTTGGGTTGCAGTGATTGAGGAATTTGACTTCAGCCTCCCCACTTCCACTCTACAAACTTGGTTCCCATGAATTTCATTCCATCTGCCTTGACTCCCCACCACCACTCCCCCTGCTCCAACACTTTTTCTCTTTTCTCAATTATCAGGTTAATTTCTGAAGAACATTTTGAACATTTCCTTCAAGTGGCCAGGCCTGAAACCTAGTGGCAGATATTTCTTCCTTTGCTCTGGTGGCACTTCCAATGTGTCCCTGCTCCTGAAGATAGTCCTGCAGGCAGTGGCTGTTCCACCCCAGTGAGCCCACACTCATGTTTTCTGATTCAGCATCCTCTACAGACACCAAGTTCTCGTTAAGACTTACCTCTTCTGTTCATACTCAAGTCTCTAATGGGTGACAAGAGCTAAGCTGATCAACTAATATTGCCTTAGGTGTCACTCATTGTTTATTGTTTATGGCTTAGCCTTACAATAATAAATAATTTCTGTTTCCTCTTCACCAACTGTTTTCCTGCTCAGAAAATCTATTTGAGTTTTGTCTGGGGCTTTGTGGCCAGAGATGCTCAATCTGTGGTTTATGGACGGCCAATGGGTCATAGAATTCAAGGGGTCCATGAACATGGCTGGGAAAATATGTTTTTGTTTTCACTAACAACAAAATATGTATTTTTTTAACTAAACAATAAAATACATCATTCCTTTCACAAACCCCTAATGGAAATTTGACACATGTTTTCGTTACAGATGCAGGCAACAAACCATAGTAAAATGGTTTTTACTGTTTTACATAGTAAAATAACACTTACATAATAAACACTTACAGAGTAAACATTTACATAGTAAAAGTGTCTGTGACTTTGTTGATTTTGTTACCATCAAAACAAATAAATATTTTCATATGAAGTGTAGTAGTTGCATATATCTTGAAGTTATTTATTATCAGTGTTACTAAAATTGTGATAGGTAAAAAGCTGTCACTAGAGTTTCTAAAAGCAATAACAACAAGTGCACATAATACTATGTCTCGATTTTAAAATATTTTAACTGTTTTTCAGTGTAATTGTTTTGCTTTGTAATCCTATGTATTTTATTTTCTTGCATTTAAAAATATTTAAATGATTTAAAAGCATTTTTCTGAGAAGGGAACCATGGCACAAAGCAGGCCAGAAGCCCTGCATCAGCATCTTTTGGATGTGGGGGCGGCCTCAGAAGGGATTGTCCTTCTGAGCCTCTTAAATTGCCTCAGTGGCCGCTACCTGCCTGGGCTCAGTTGGCTGTGTTAGGCTGGGGCTGTTGGAAAGTTGGGCTCTTCTGAAAAGTTCACCCCAGGAGTTTCGTCATCTTTGGGCAGTTCCATTAGTTTGAGAGTCCAGCTTCCTTCCACAACCCAACAATCCTAACAGGGAATTACGTATTAAAGAAGGACAAATGGCAAGCATGAGTACTACAGTCAAAGCTGTAGTACTAGCTGGAGTACTACAGTCAAAGCTGAGTCAAAGCTGTTTTGGTAGCAAGGAAGAGAAATCTATTCACGCTGGCTCAGAGCAAGGCATTGGTGTACTGACCTAGAGTTCTCATGAAACAGAGCATAGCAGGCTACTTGGAGAGCAGAAAGCTGCCCAAGACTGGAGCATCTACTTTCTGGATCTCTCAGGAACCTCCTGCTCTCTGCTTTTCCCTGCACACCTGCCTCATTTTCTCTTTTCTGACCAGCCTCTTCTGTTTTCTCCTGAGGTCTGCTCTCCTATAACCTCAGCTTTGGCTCCTTCTGATGTCCACTCAAGCTCTGGTACTACATGGCCTTGCAGCCCACCTTCTCACAGTTCACTGGCTCCTCACTTCTCCTGGGTCTTGGGAAGACTGCACACCTCTACACCATTGCAAGCAGGTGGGGCCACGTGACTAGCTCTGGCCAATGGGCTGTGAGAGGAAGGGAGCATGTGTCACTTACCAGTCGAAGCTTCTAAAGCCAGCAGGAGCCCCTTCCGTGGTTTCTTCCTCTGCTAAGGTGAACCCTGAAGCCTCATGTAGAGATGACAGTGTCGTAAGATGGGTGAACCTCTGTCATCCTGGGGCCTGAGTGATTATGTGGAACAGAGAAAGTCTCCTGCCCCCATCCCACACTTGGCAACCTACCTTTGCATGTAATGCCAGGAATAAACAGGTGAGCAAGGAATAAACTATTTTTAATCCACTAAGATCTGAGGGTTGTTTACTACTGCAGCATATCCTATTCTTTCCTAATTAATAGACTGTCTCCCTGTGTGAGTATAAATTATTGGTGGAAGAATCTGAACGACCTAGCCTGGGTCAGTTGTCCGTCTCAGTTCAATAAGATGTAGTTGGGGTTGACATAAATCATGATTAAAATGTGCCTGGCTTCATCACTTCCAAAAGGAGAGTTTGTAAGAAAAATATCTTACTCTTCAGAGAGGAGGCATCCAAGGTCTTTAGTGAGAAATGCACTCGTAATTTAGGGAAGATACTGCCTAGGGGTTAAAATGGTCTCGTATGGTGTATTAGTCCGATTTCACACTGCTGATAAAGACATATCTAAGACTGGGTATATAAAGAAAAAGAGGTTTAATGGACTCACAGTTGCACATAGCTGGGGATGCCTCACAACCATGGCAGAAGGCAAAAGGCATGTCTTACATGGTGGCAGGCAAGAGAGAAAGAGAGCCAAGCAAAAGGGAAAACAAACCATCAGATCTCATGAGACTTATTCAGTACCACAAGAACAGTGTGGGGGAAACCGCCCCCACGATTCAATTATCTCCCACCAGGTCCCTCCCACAACACATTGGAATTATGGGAGCTACAATTCAAGATGAGATTTGGGTGGGGACACAGCCACACCATATCAGATGACTCTGATGGGTTTGCCAATTATACAACCTGTACTCGGGATTTTTCAAAAGTGGCACATTTGACATTAAGACGGAGTAATTCTTTGTTGTTGGAGCCTGTTCTGTGCCCAAGAGGATGTTGAGCAGTATCTCTGGCTTCTATGCAAGATATTCCAATACTACACACACACCCTACCCTCCCAATCATGGCAATCAAAATTGTCTCCAGACATTGCCAAAACTGCCCCTAGTTGAGAACTACTACTCTATAATTTCAGGAGCAGTCAAATTTTAAAAATTCTATTCCATGGATTCCACGTACACTCCTAGTCATAAGACCATTTGTCTTCACTTTTGGTTCTGAAATTAAGGTCATATTTATAATGAATTTATTAACAGCCTGGGACTGAATGCCATCAACTTTTTGGTCTTCACCATTTTTTCCCTATTACTTATCTTGTAAAGGCCTGATTTGGTAAAAGGAATGACCTCTGACACTTTTCTCTTTTCCTGGCACCCACTCTAAGCTACCTTAGGTGAGTAGGATCCGTATGTCCAAACCTATATACAACTCCCTTGGGAACTCTGCAGATGGTGCAGATGGCCATGAACAGATTGGAAATCTAGTGGTTATGCCTGAAGGAAGCCAATGGTTCACACCCCTATTCCACACACTCTCTTCCTTTGATTTAGTTTTTCCTTTAAGTGGATTATAGCAGCCAAATTTGGTTTCTCTGTGAGCCCCTTTTCTGTTGAGCCTTGTCAGAAGACCATGTGCCCCAGCCTTCCTCCATTTCTTTGTTGCTGCTTTAATTGGAGGGGCTTCCTCTCTGCTCTGCCTCAAGTGAGAGAGAAAGAGCCCTTTGCCACGTGAAAACATAATAGGCACTGTATGAAAACAGTCACCTAGCAAACAAGATCCTTGGAGGGCGTCTGGTGTGTGACTAGTTCAAAGCGACTGCTGGCTGACCAGTAATTAGCTTGGCTGAAGCCTGCACAGCAGACCTGGTGAACAACAAAAGGCAACTTTTAGGAAGAAGCTTCTTGAAGGAGAAGTGAGGAACCTAAGAGGTACTGCCCAAGTCTTTCTTGTGATCTTGCACAGTGGAGCTGAAAAGTGGATTAAGGCAGGAAATAATAAGCTATGTGTGTGCTCACATGCACACACATGTTCATGCACGGCTTCGCTTGCTCATTTACTTTCTATATTCAAGGCCTGCTGACCTCTGTACTCCACCGCCTCAAATTCAGAAGTGATAAATAGGATGCATTCTGACTTTACGTGCGATGGAGAGCTTTGAAAAGATGAAAAATTAGCAACGTATGAGGTGAGCAACCCAAAGAGACCTGAAAAGGGAAGGAAATGGCTAAATGAAGTTTCAGATGTCACTGCGATCCTGAGGCTGGCGTTTGGATGTAGAAGTAGCTTCGTGTGGTTATGAAAAGGGGAATCAGGACCTCTCTGCCCACCCCTGACTTGCTTCCGTGTCTGAATCTTTTCATTTCCTTCTCTTTTCCATGCTCTGCCAACTGAGAATGAACCTGCTTCTGCCTGGAAATGGTCCCCATTCCGTCTTTAGGACATTCTGCCTGATGCTATCAAGGTAAAGGAGAATGATTTTCTCAAGCATGTTTCTCTCCCACTTCTTTTCTTCACCACGTCTTTTCTTCACCACTAGCTCTTGACCTTATCCTCAGATCTTCTCTGAAATGGATGAGATGCAAATGGTGCAGTAAAGTTTATCCCCAGATGCTTCTCTTCTGCCTGAAGAAAACAGCAATTGCTTTAAGTCCCTTGTGTTAGTCCAAGCTCTGATGGTTACAAGGTCAGGAAGCTAACTTAAGGTAGCCTAAGCCAAAACATTGTTTCACTTAAGGGCGAAACATTGTTTCACACTTAATGATGGATGTGTACTACATTACAGGTGCTCCGGAAACTTAGATACTATCAGGATTCCCTCATGCTCTAACTCCACCACTCATTTCTGTCTCCCTTTGCACATTGGCCTCGTTCCTGCCTACTGTACATGGATGGGCTTTCTCCATACAGAAAAACATGCCCCTCAGTGGTGCATCAACTTAATAATTCCAAAGGAAAGAGAAGTATAACTCTCACAGCTCACTTCTACAAAAATCTAGAGAAAGACTCTGATTGACCCAGCCTGGGTCATGAGCCACCCCTGGACCAATCACTGTAGCTGAAGAGATGGGGTTCTCTGACTGGCCAGTTCTGGACGAATGGCACTTCCTGTGTCTAGAATGGGCCACCAGAATCACATGCAAGAGGTTTTGGGAAACAGGTGTCTAGGGAGAGGGAGGAGTTATAACCAGAGAAAATGAAAAAGGGATGCTAGGCAGACTTAAACAGCAGTGTCCACTAAATCATTTATCAGGCCAGGTGGGCGTGTGGTGACACACACCTATAATCCCAGCTACTTGGGAGGCTGAGGCAAGAAAATCACTTGAACCTGAGAGGCTAAGTTGTAGTGAACTGAGATCGTACCACTGCACTCTAGCCTGGGTGACAGAGTAAGACTCGGTCTGAAACAAACAAACAAGCAAACAAAACAGTTACCAACAGAACATTGCCCAGTGTGTAGTTTTTGGAGGCTGCTATATCGTGTATCAGATGACCAGAATCTGGTGGCTTAAAGCAACATGAGGCCAGAAGTTCAACATCAAGGTGTTGTCAGGGCCACGCTCCCTCCAGAGGCTCCAGAGGAGTTTCCTTTCCTTGTCTCTTCCAGCTTCTGGGGTGGTCAGCATTTCTTGGCTTGTGGCTGCTTACTCCAGTCTCTGCTTCCATCTTCACATGACCTTCTCCTCCTCTCTGTGTCTTCTCCTCTTATGAGGACACTTGTCATTGGATTTAGAGTCCATTCAGATAATCCAGGATAATTTCCAAAATCAAGATCTTTAATTATATTTGCAAAGACTGTCACATTTCCCATAGACTGTCACATTCATAGGTTCTGAGGGTTAGAACATGGACATATAGTTTGGAGTCACCATTCAAACCACTATAGCCAATGTGGGGTGCCCCCGCCCCCAAGTGGCAGGGAAGCATTTGGACTAGCTTTGCCATCCACACACCATGAATATTTTTACAGGTACCCAAGTCCTGTTCTCAAACTTGCCAAGTCCACAGGTGGGTTTCTGAAGACGTAGATCGGGGCCTGGACACAGCTTTGATTCATGCTAGCTTTCCATGGTGCCTCTTTTCTTGTGCTTTCTCCTTTCTCATTATCTTGGCTCACTTTCCTCTCTACAGCTGT
The DNA here is from genome assembly GCF_003255815.1 of Theropithecus gelada. Classification (NCBI taxonomy): domain Eukaryota; kingdom Metazoa; phylum Chordata; class Mammalia; order Primates; family Cercopithecidae; genus Theropithecus; species Theropithecus gelada. The sequence continues at coordinate 38,923,717 of NC_037684.1, read as the reverse complement.
ATCAAGGTGGTTAAGATTCTCTCTTGCTGGTCAGGCGCAATGACTTACAATGCTGGATAATCCCAGAACTTTGGGAGGCTGAGACGGGTGGATCACTTGAGGTCAGGAGTTCGAGACCAGCCTGGCCAATATAGTGAAAACCTGTCTCTACTAAAACACAAAAACTAGCCAGTGGTGGTAGTGCATGCCTGTAGTCCCAGCTACTTGGGAGGCTGAGGCAGGAGAATGGCTTGAACCCAGGAGGCAGAGGTTGCAGTGAGCCGAGATTGTACCATTGCACTCCAGCCTGGATGACAGAGTGAAACTCCATCTCAAAAAAAAAAAATTCTCTCCTGCCTTTCTTTACTGGCTATGTGACTTTGGGCAAATAACTTATCACTTTTCTGAACCTCAATTTTCTCATCTGTAAAATGGGGCTAATAATAGCACCTGTGTCGTAGGGTGCTACTCTGAGACTCAACTAAGTTCGTATAAGACTTACAAAGCACTTACAACCATACCCTGCATGTGGTAAACACTGCGTAAAAGCTGTAATCTATAACCAGGTTGTATCTTCTAGCTTCTTCTTTAGCCTTTAGTTTTTCTGGTTACTTCTTTATTTTTCCTTCAGGTTTTCTCTTGCCTAGTTCTTCTTGCCAGTGCAGAGACTGACTATAGTATGCACATGAATCACCTGAGGAAGATTTAAAAATGCAGGTGGCTGGGCCCCCTCTGGGGATTTGAATTCCATAGGTCTGGGGTAGGTCTTGGGCCTCTGTTTTTGACAGGTGCCCGCATGGTTCAGATGTAAGTGAACTCTGAGACCCTTGGTGATGGGAGAGGCACTAGGGGAGGTGGTTTTAATTCCATGATTCCTTAGTTTTCTGTATAGCCGTGGGTTGGTTACTTGATCTCAGCTTTCTCATCTTTAAGAGGGAGATAATATATCTTCCAGCCAGGATCAAATGAAAGCATGCCTACAGTATCTAAATATCCTGTACAATGATAAGACCTAAGATTTCTGATGCATTAAGAGTGCTGGAAAATCTCATATATTTTACTTCACTCAACTCTTTCAAATAACTTGCAGGGTTGAGGCCTGGTTTTCACTATACAGAGGAGGAAACTGAAGCTCATAGATAATTAAGAGGCTCAAATGAGTTCATGTCTATAAAGCACGGTGCCTAGCACATAGTGAGTGGTTTTCCCCTTGATTCGAAACTTGGCCTTCTCTGCCCCGTAGCAGCAACCTTTGTGCAAAGGTTTTGTGTGTGGAAGTGACATTGAATCAGTCTCCTGTTTTCTCTAATGGAAAATAGGGAATGTCAAGATCGGCTCCTCGCCTGGTACAAAGAAATTCTTGTTCCTGGCTTTGCAATTTAGTTCAAGCACTAAAATGTTCCAAAGTACAGGGGTCAGCATCCATAAAGCAAACCCTCACAAAACCCTGTGCAGGTGATCTGAGTGCTGCCCCTTCCCCTTTGCCTGTCGGCCTTCCAGGGAGAAGGGAACCCACCCAGGGCACCAAGAAACTAGGGCACAGAGCATGACCTCAGAGCAAAAAAGCCCCTGGGTGAAGCAAGTCCAGGTGAAAAACATGGGCCAGCATGGCTCAAGGGAACCGCGCTGCTTTTCATGAGAAAAGAATCCAGCCCCTCTTGCAACCTCTGGTTTCTTCTGAGCAGTTGCTCCTCTCCCACCCCTTACTGGTGCACCTGACTTAGGGGTTTCCAGGATGTCTGCAAAGCCCTCCCATGCCTGCTGTGACTTCTTGTCACATCTCTCTGGCCTCCTGGATCCTGAGCCGGATGTTTGCTTTCTGCATGGATTGTTGATCTGGCCACCTAGGAGCCGGGCTCAACCTTGACTTTCTCTCTTGCCCTGCCTCAGAGCTGCTACACAACTGGCATGCAAGTGTGTGCATGTGATTTATTTGTGAATAAGCTAGCTAAGCTTTTAAAAAATAAGTCAAGTTATAATTCACTTACCATACAATTTACCCACTGAAAGTGTACATCTCAATGGTTTTTAGTATATTCACAGAGTTGTGCAACCAACACAATCAGTTTGAGAATATGATCATCAATGATGAGAAAGGAACTTCCAGTCCCTTGAATTATCGCTCCCTACTTCCCCCAACCCCTTAATCCCTCACTGGAAGCCACTAGTCTACTTTCTGTCTCTGTAGATCGATTTCCCTTTTCTGGACATTTCATATGAATGGAATTATATATGATGTGGCCTTTTGTGTCTGGCTTCTTTTACTTAGCATAATGTTTTCAAGGTTCATCCATGTTGTAACATGTGTCATTATAGTCGTCCCTTGGTATCCAGGAGGAGGATTGGTTCCAGGACTCCCTTCATAAACCCAAATCCACAGATGCTCAAGTCCCTTATATAAAATGGCATAATATTTGCATCTAACCTATGCACATCCTCTCATGTATGTCTAGATCACTTATAAATACCCCCAAACAAGGCTACACATCACTTCATTCACTTGGATTCAGTGTAGTACTTGGGGTATGGCAAATTCAGTTTTGCATTTTAGAGCTTCATCGGGGTTTTTTGTTTGTTTGTTTGTTTGTTTTTTCTATTTTTGATCCACAGTTGGCTGAATTCACAAATGTGGAACCCACAGATAAGGAGAACAGACTGTACTTCATTTGTTTTGGTGGCTGAATAATGTTCCTTTGTGAAGATATGCAATACTTTATTTATTCATTCAACAGTTGGTGGAGATTTATGTAGTTTCCACATTTTCGGTCTGATAAATAATGGCGCTACAGATAGATATTCACGTGCAAGCTTTCATGTGGATGTATGTTTCCAACTCTCTTAATTATATACCTAGGAATAGAATTGCTCCAGAAATCCCCTGGTAAGTCTATGTTTAAAGTAGCTAAAGCTTTTAATGTGTTAAAGAAGTTAAGATCAGAGCTCGTGCAGGACATTAAAGGTTAAAATCCTTTACTGCATTGGAGCTACCTGAAGAGATATTTATTTATTATCTGAGGATATTTATACCAGATGGGGGAGAGAAGCAAGCCAGAGAAAGACTTAGAAGCAGTTTTTGAAACTTCATAGTAAAACGCAGGTGCCTGCACCAGTCTATATTTTCTCACCATTTAGCTGAGCTGGAGGATAATGAGATTTATCTTTCCCCATATGGCCCTATCTCTGTGAGGTCAGGAGAGAATGAGAAGCTCTTGAAGGATGTAAACCTCTTTAAGGATCCTTAAACTGAGCTTTTCACAGAAAGCACTGGGGATATAGTTCAGGACCTGCTTTCGTTCGGGGAAGAACTTTCCCTCTGGGGACCCTGTCTGCATGGAGATAGCTCACTGTATTCTTGTTACATGGACGACAGTGCTAATTAGTGTTGCTAAAAATTTTAGTTTATATTTTATAGCATAAAGATATTATATACTCATTATAGCCCATTTAGAAATTGAAAAAAATAAATGGGAAAAAATTAGGCTTTATCCCACCAACCAAAGAAAGAAAATCACCATTAATATTTAGAGTATTTCCCTCTAGGGGTGTGTGTGGGTGGGTGTGTGTGTGTGTGTGTGTGTGTTTTCTGCATAGGATTTTTTACTCTCCAGGGAAATAACTTCTAGGCCTATGTGACGGCTCCCAGATTTCCATATGAGAGAGTTTGGGGACATCCTTCTGGTAGAAGGGGAGGCTGGAGGATAAGTCCTAAAGCTGTGTTTGCAAAACAAGCATGTGTTTACTGGAAAGAATAATAGTTTGGGCAGCTTTTGGGAGGAGCTGCTACAAGTTGGGAGGGATGTCAGTTTCACACCTCCCATCAAAGGAAGGTGAGGAAATCCACTAAACTTACAACCTCCAGGCCAAAAGCTAGAAAGTACCCTTTTCTCTGCATGCTCTGAACTCAGTGTCCCTGCCATCCTGGCTGCATGATGCTCCTGTCCCCACTTTAAGGTGACTCACCCCTCTTGCTCAGGAATGAAAGAGGTCAGTGAGCAGCTTGCTCTTCACCCCAGCTTCTCTAGAACTTAACTCAGGGCTGATAAGTGACCTAAGCAGCCCCGCTGGCTACTCAGTGTGACCTCTTAGAAACCAGAAAGGGAAGGAGCCACAGGCAAAACTCAAGGACACCATTTTTTCGCTTAGGTTTGTTTTAAATAGGGGTCTGTCCTTTCAAGTCCCTTCTAACCCTGAAGCTATGGCCGTGTTGCCGAGACAACCTGCTTGGAAGACTGAACAGGCAGGATACAGCTTACCGTTCTACTAAAGTACGGCGTGCAGCAAGTCCGTCTGATATGCTTGATGACGCACAGTTATGGAGCCACACGGCAACCAGATCCAGGGAACAGCGTTCTGCTTCATTACCTCTAATTTGTGGTGGTGTTACAGAACCAACACCGTTTTTGTTGTTGTTGTTGTTTGTTTGTTTGTTGTTTTTTCTCATTTTATTAGTTCTTCTGGACTGAACCAATAATCAGCATAAATGGTGAGGGGTTTTCCCAAGGTTTCATGTCCCTTATGACTGCACTTTTTGTCCTTTTTCCTATCTCTCTCACCTCACGCTTTCTTCCCCTTCTGTCCCCTGGACCCCAGGAGTCCCCCAGACTTTCTCCCTGCTTCCTGCCCCCTTCAGAGAGTACCAGCACCAACAAGCACCACGCAGAGGGACTTGTGGGCCAGGAGGCCAAGGACTGCCTGATAAACCTGCTGACCTTGGCAGGGAGGAAGGGGAGGAGAGGGCTCAGGGTGAAAGGGCTTTGGATGCTGGCAACAGGGAGCCTGGAGGTCTGGCATGAGGCCGAGTTGGGGACTGGCCCAACCACTTCATCCGAACTTGGCCACCAACTCATTACGTAACCTTGGAAGCCACTTCTCTCTCTGGGGCTTAGTTTCACCATGAGGGTGGGGGACAAGGATACACTCTGAAGTCTTTCCCAGCCCTAGCAGTCTATGATGTGAATTGAGACATGGACTAGGACCGAAATCTAGTGATGTGTACCCAAAATGGTAATAGAATTGAAAACGCCTTAGGTTAGCTGTCAAAGGTGTTGAGTTCTCTGTCAGTCAGCAACCCATAATGACCTTAGACAAATCATGCCTGAGTCTCTTTATGCATAAAACACGTATCTATTTATATCTCAGGTTGGTGAATAAAATGCTAGTGAAACAGCAGGCGGGAATTGTAAAGAAAAGATTATGAAGTTATTCAGCGGAGGTGAGGGCCCTGATGGGGGAGTTTGGAGGCCTGCGTTGGGGCCCTAAATGCCTGAAGGGTCAGGGGAAACCATGCCTCATGCGAGACGACTGGATGCCTTGGCATTTACAGGTAATTGTGTGGCTCAGGCAAGGCAGAGGAAAATGGAACCACTTCCTAACTCCTAGGGCTGTGGTCTTGGTGGACAGAGGATTCCACTTGGGCAGGGGGCAAGTGAGGGGCAGGGTGTGGCATGTTGCACTGGACATTGTCTTTAGCCCAGTTCACGAAGGGGGTGGTAAGAAATGAAATGGCACAGTTACTCTGCAGTTGCGACACTAGGAGCATTCTAAGAAATAAAGGGAGAAGTCTAGGCCACTCATCAGGCTGTTTTAGGAGAGGTGTAACACTTAAGATAGGATGTGGGTAACACCACAAGCCTGAGAGCACACGTGGCCACCAGGGCCACCTGTCTACCCGGGAGGATACCTGATCCCGCCAGGCACCGGGCCGGGGAAGGGAGGCACTGAGACCCTGGGGTTCCCGTGAGTCTGCTGGTGCAGGCTCGGTTCTACAGATGGTCATTGTTCTCAACACCCCTTTGTTGTCCTTTCCCAGGCGCCAGGCGGGTGGGAACTGAAGAGTCGTGGCTTACCCAGAGATAAGGTCTTTTTATGAGCTTCCTGATTTCGCTGAGGGAGGAACTTGGCCAACGGGCACGGATGATGGACAGTCCCCTCTACCTGGTTCCTTCTGGGAGAGTGAAACTCTTTCCAGTGCAGACGGGAGGGTGCCGACCGGCTCTGGGGAGACTCGTGCTGGGGTGCTCAGGTGCAGAGGTCCAACCCAGCAGGACGTCAGCAAGAGAGAGGAGAAAGCTTTTGTTTATGCTGCTACGGTTCATGCCAACAAATGCTCAGGAGAACAAGTCCAACCCTCGCTTCTGGAGGTGGGCAGACTAGCAGATCATGTCCCAAGATTCTTCTGGAAATTTCTCCTTTCCCCTCCAGGGAAAAAGACAGTGAAGGGGATTAAAAGAAAATCAAAAGAAACACCCATATATTTTATCTAAATTCTAAAATGCGGGAGAGACTTGAAGGTGAACCTTGAAACGTCATTAGTCAGGTCCAAAGGACTTTAAATGACGTAGTTTCAAACATTCATTCTGGTGAATTCATAAAGAAACACAGACAGAGGCAGAGGAAAAGACACACACAGAGAGAGAGAGAGAGAGTTCAGAGAAAGAGATTTTAAGTAAGGTAAACTTTTAGTATAGAAATACATGTGCTTGGTAAAATAGTCAATTAAAAAAGTATAGAGTGGCCAGGCACAGTGGCTTACGCCTATAATTCCAGCACTTTGGGAGGCTGAGGCGGGTGGATCACTTGAGGTCAGGAGTTTGAGATCAGCCTGGCCAACATGGGGAAACCCCGTCTTTACTAAAAATACAAAAATTAGTCAGTTGTGGTGGCCCACCCCTGTAATCCCAGCTACTTGGGAGGCTGAGACAGGAGAATCGCTTGAACCCAGGAGGCAGAGGTTGCAGTGAGCTGAGATCGTGCCATTGCACTCCAGCCTGGGTGACAGAGCGAGACTCCATCTCAAAAGCAAACAAACAAACAAACAAAAACGGATAAATGCTTGAGGTGATGGATATCCTGTTTACCCTGTTGTGATTATTACATGTTGTATACTTGTATCAAAATATCTCATGTACTGTGTAAATATATATACTTACTATATAACCACAAAAATTAAAAATGAAAAAAAGATATGTACATTTTTCAAAAACAGAATAAAAAGAGAACAAAGCTTCTGTCCTGATGGTGGGAATAGTGGCAGGCAATGAGGTTTGAGGTTCGGAGAATCCAGCTGTAAACAAACACACAAACAGATCATAAAATGTGAGATACTGGTAAGTGTTAAGTACTATGCAGAGGATTAAAATAGACTCTGATATGTTGGTAAGTGATTGGGTGGTCACTCCCCCTCTTTGTGAGCAGACGGCTTTTAAGGTGAATAATATGAATAACTGGTACATCTCTTCCTTCTTTGTTAGCTTTCTAATCTCTAACAGTACTTAATGTTGAGAGTCGCACCGATGCCATGTGTATGTCATCTCTCACTTATACAGACTCACACTGACATTCACACATTAACAGTCAAAGAGGCAGCCTCAGACCATTCACCATCTGGGGCCGCCTATTGTTCCCTCCACCCTCTTTCTTGTATCGGAACTAAGACCCCATTCTCCCCTGTCCTTATACACTCCACATGTTCCCCACTCCATCTGAGGAGTTCATGAGCAGCATGTTGAATATGTAAAGTGTATGATGCAAGTTGGAGATTGTGGAAGTGTGGGAGGCCATCCTGAATGTCTGCTAGCCTTAGACGGTCTTTTAGACGCTCTTTGTTTTTAATACATCCCTGGCGTGAACTACATTAGTCCTCCTTTGTTTCTCCAAAGGACTGCAGAAGAAAATAAGCCAATTATGTAAGCATTCTGGCTAGCAAACTCTTGGTACCTACTAACCATAGATCTAAATGTTGTGTAGTAATGCTAAGGACTCCAAGTTCCTAGGAAATCCTCATTATTTTTACTCTCAATTCTAACACAGTAATTCTCTGAGTTAGGAGAGGACACCACTTCTCCCCAGAAATGAGAACACTTCTCACTTCCTTCCCTCTGCCTTTCTGCCTTCCTTTCTTTTCTTCCTTTCTTTTCCTTTCCTTCCTTTGTTCCTTCCTTGCTTCCTTCCTTGCTTTCTCTCTTCCTCTTTCCATGTTTCCTTTCTTCTTCCTTCTCATAGTTTCATTCTTTACGTATGTATCCGTCATCAATTTATTGTTTACTGTTACCGTTTTTGCACTTTGTATTAATGAAATCATACACATATTCTATGGCTTCTTCTATGACACGTTTCTTTGTTCATCATTTTTTCATGTTGTTGAAATTTACTCATGTTCATATCCATAGTTATTAGATATTTTCTCTAACCAATAGTTTTACTTTATATTAAAATGTCACAATTTGTCCTTTCTGCTGATGGGCATATAGGCAGTTTCTGATTTTCACTATTGCATACGATGCTGTAATGAACATTCCCTGTGCTGCCTCCTGGTGCACATGGACATACACTGGTGAACAGAATTCCTGGTTCAAAGTGTTATGAGCAGATTCAACTTTATCAGACAAAACAGAACTATTTTATTTTATTTTTTCCCCAGAAGAGCTGTCATTTGAAGAAAGCTCTCTGTACTTAGGAAAGGGGAACATAGGTCTGGGGGGGGGGGGTTCAAAAGTAGCTTCTCTAACCATTACAAAGGAATTTATTAAATTTTTTAAAAAGTAAGTCTGCAATTTTAATAAATAAGAATCCACATAAACAAAGAACTTTGGCATACATGGAAGGAGCTCAGGCTGTGGGATGCATCGATGAATACAGGGTGCTTCTCCTGTTAGATAGTGGACTCTTCTAAGTAGGCAAAAGTGTGATGCACATAATTGTGATGTGTTTGAGGTAAAGCCAAAAGAGAAAGAGTCAGGGAATGCTGGGGCTACCCATGGCACTAACTAGTGAATCCCAGTTTTCAGATGGAACTGTCCCCTCTGGCTCATCAGTCAACATGAATTTGCTTGAAGGACCATCAGTTCCTTAAAGCCTCATCTCCCCCAGTGGGTGTTGTTTTATCAGCCTCCTTCTCCCTGTGTGGGGAAGCCCGCCTCGCTCACCCTCACTGTTTTACATAAAAATGGCCAATTCCCTCATTTAATTCATAATAATGAAAACTGAACATATGACTGCAATTTTAAATTGTTTTGGGTTTTGTTCATAATGATGCAAATAGGAATGCATAGATTCATAGATATACAAAAAAAAAAAAATTCTAGACCATTGTTTAACCCCAAATGGATTTTATACACAACATAGACCAAAGTGAATTTCAGTGAAATGCTGGAGTTTCCAGTCTGTCATGGGTGCTCACAGGGGTGATTCCCTGACAGGTTTCCTCCACCCACACCAACGAAGCGTGGGCATAGGAAGATGACTTCGTCCTGTGCTCCCATTTTCTGATTGATTTGCATAATGCTTAGGAATTTGTGAAATATTTCCACCAGCATTGTTTAATTAGAGTTTCATGACCTAGTGAGTGAGGAGGAACGGATGATCTCCAATTGTGAAGAATGAAGAAACCAAGGCCCAGGGAGGTTGACAGACTTGTCCTGAGTCACCTTTGCTCCTCTCCCAAGTGGGCTGGGTCCAAAAGGGCTGGATTGTGCCACAGTCAATGGAAACGTGTGCATCTCAGGGTGCATCTTGGGATTACGGTGGTATTTCTCCATGCCTGGGGCTAACCGAGCTTAAACTCACTGAGGAGAAATGGGCACCCACAGAGAGAGGTGGCCATCCATTCCAGCATCTCATCACGGCCCTGGCCCCAACAGCATCTTCCAGAGGGACTCAAGCCCATCCAGGGAGAAACCATGAGCAACACAGTGATGATAATTGCGTAATAGGCAGGAATACATTTCAGATTCCCACCTTGCTCTGATTTTCAGGCCTCTCTTCTGTGGTGGAAGGTAAATATCCCAAGAAAAACAAACCTTGGCTGCAGCTGTCTTCAGGGATCTGTGTACTTTCAAGATAAGGTGAGTTGCCCCAATCATTTTATGATCCTAATTGTTGGGGAACAGGATATTCATCCTCAAACACATCACCGCGGCCCTCCCAGCTTCCTTCTGTGCTGATTAAAATGAAGCCGTTTGCTTAGGAAACCCCCCAGACCTGTGGCATTGATAGTCATTTTTTTTCTCTCCCTAGAAAACCTAATTTCCAGAGGGTATGCCTTACCATAGCAGGCCTCCACGGGCTTACACAAATAATGCAAAAATCTCCAACAACCCCTACCAAGAACTTACTCCTGGTGCATGGCCTGCATTTTATTTTATTTTGTTTTATTTTATTAAATTTTTAAAAATCTAACTAAAACATTTGGGCTGTTGTTTTCCTTACCCCTGCCCCCCAACACCTTCGACTGTACACAGAGTAATTTCAAACTGTAAGCTACTCCTGACTTAACTACTTATTAAAAACACTAATATGCTTGGCTGCTTTGATGTCTATGGAACAACAAAGAAGAGAGTTACTCTGGGCCACTGTAATCCTTGATTTGTCACTAAGTTATGACACCCAGCAGAGCCGTGTGACAGTGCAAATCAATCATCCCGTGTGCTCCGCGGGGCCTTCCCTGCCTCCCGCCGAGCCGCTGCAGTTTAATTAGCTTTTTCAACACTACCGCAATGTACATCTGCAGCTTCAGCAAGAAAAAGAGATGGAGGCAAGTTCACTGGGAAGCGGGAGCCTTAAAAAAAGTTCATATCGTGGAAAAAAAAAAAGTCTGAAAGAAGAAACATCAGAGACCTTTGTAGTTTTTGCTTCAGAGGCATTAAGACTGAGATACACAGGCCTGGGGTACACCAGATTGTTAAATGTAGACTTTAAAAACAGCTCCACCAAACCCTGTGCAGAGGAGCTATCAGATGGTGTTTAAAGGACTTTTTCTTCTTTTGGGGGTAGTCTGTGTCTCCTGTTTTCCTCCTGCCTCTATACCCCACCTTTGGTTGATTGTGCAGAAATTTGAGTCTGAACCTTCTTGAGCCCATCAAGATGAAAGAGGTGAGACCTTGATTCTGCCCAAGTTTTCCAAAACTTTGGATAAGTTCCTCCCGAAGGGTGGTGTCCTTGAGTGAAAAGCATGTTCCTCTGTTCATTTTGCAGTGATAAATAACGGCAGCCACAGGCTAAAGCCAGGAATGAGGCCTCGAAAGTTGGGAGTCATTGACGGGGACAGCAGGGGTGAGAGCAAATCAGGCCTCGGTGTCAGACACAGAGCGACACTTTTGTCCTGGCCCGGGAGGGAGTTAGACAGATGAGATCAAGCTGACCCTGCCTATGTTGGGGGAGTTCAGGACACTGTCTGGTTTCTCTGGAAAACCACCTACCAGGGGAGGGGCTGGGAGACAGCCAATCTGCTTTTCTGGCCAGTTCCTGGGCAACTGTTATGGCTCATGGGCTGGTGAACTCAGACTGATGACAGTGATTTAAGGCATGTTGGAAGTTGGGTTTTCTCCTCCCAGAATTATCTTTCCCTAGTTAGGGGAAGGGAGCAAGACAGAGCATGGAGGTGCTGAGGGGTCACCTTGTCACAAGTCATCACCCCGTATTCAGGTGATGGCTTTTGCATCACTTGCAGGGAGGTGTGTATCTGAGGATGCCAAGAGCCCATCTCACAAGCTCTCCCTGGTGCTCCTTCTACCCATTTTGTTTAGGCTTTGGCAACAGCCTGGGCCCATTTCTTCTGTTTCTGTTCCTCACGTGTTGGCACATCTTAGTTGATGGAGGCAGGCTCTGCTGTGTGCGCTGCTCTGAGACTGCACAGCCAGACCCTGGAGGGTCTCCCATGAAGATCCTGGCCCAACCTCCAGGACCTTCAGCCCCATATCAAAAGGTCAGGGTCAGGGCTAAAAAGAAATGAGCTAACAAGCCACAAAAGGATGTGGAAAGAACTTAAATGCATGTTGCTAAGTGAAAGAAGCCAATCGGAAAAGGCTATGTACTGTACAAATCCAACTGTATGACATCTGGAAAAAGGCGAAACTATAGAGGCAATAAAAAGGTCAGTGGTTGCCAGCAGGGAGAGGGAAGAGGGTGAATAGGTGAAGCATAGGGCATTTTTAAGGCAGTAAGACTCTTCTGTATGAGATTGTCATGGATACATATCATTGTATGTTTGTTAAAACTCGTAGAATATACAACACAAAAAGGAAAAACCCTCATGGAAGTTATAGACTTTAGTTAGCAATAGTGTATCAATATGGTCTTATCAATTGTACCAAATCTACCACACTAATGTGTTATTAACAAGATGTTAATAATAGGAGAAATTTGGTGGTGGTGTAATATGGGAACTCTGTTATTTTCACTTATTTTTTGTAAGCCTAAAACCACTCTAAAAAAGAAAGTCTTGGCCAGGATCTGGATTAAAATGAAAAAAAAAAAGAATAAAGTCTGACTGGACGAGGTGGTTCACGCCTGTAATCTCAGCACTTTGGAAGCCCAAGGAGGCAGGATTGCTTGAGCTCAGAAGTTCAAGACGAGCCTGGGGAATATGGTGAAACCTCATCTCTACAAAGAATAGAAAAATTAGCCAGGCGTGGTGGGATGCACCCATAGTCCCAGCTACTCGGGAGGCCAAGATCATCTAAGCCCAAGAGGCAGATGTTGCGGTGAGCCATGATCACACCATTGCACTCGAGCCTGGGTGGCAGAGCCAGACCCTGAAAAAAAAAAGCAATAAAGTTTATTCATTAAAAAAAAATTTTTTTTTAAGTCACAGGGACAAAAGCCACAAAAACAGGAAGGAGAGGAGAGGTGAGCAAGGGGAGGCTTCCCTCCGATCTGCAGTGTTTATTTTGTAGTTAATTGCCAGCGGGCATTCACTGAGACCTGTGGTTACCTGGGAAGCATCCTTTTCTTCTGAGACAGGCTTCTTCTTGACCTTGCTTTGAGCACTGAGCAACAATCACCTCCCTGTTAGTGACATGCGAAACCTGAGTCTAACTCTCCTTCCCTGGTGACCTCCAGGGACATCCAAGTGCCGTGTTTTATGTAATGGGTGGATGTAAACAGCATTTTGATATGTTGAATCGCCTTTTGAAATATACAAAGAAAATATTCTCTAGTGAACTCCTCCAGAGAGGAAAGAGGCACATAATTTCAGGGCAGAAATTGTTCTTCTAGGTCGTGTGGTCCCAACCCCAGAGGGGTTAATTGACCTGATCAAGGTCATCCAGCCAAGCCTGGACCAAACTGAGACAATTTGAGGTTTCCTGACTCTCCATCCTATCCAGCATCCTTCCACTGGGGTGGCTGATAAAGGGTCACCAGGGTGGTAGAAAGTTGGCCTGCTGACCTTCCAGGAGACCTGAGTCCCAGTCCTATATCTGTTTGTCAGAGATTGTGTGGCTTCATTAAATCTCATAACCTCCCTCTACACAAGCCCAGATAAATTTCTTTGTCTCCAAAATGGAAACACTCATCATATTAGAACTCTTGGCTGGGTGTTGTGGTTCATGCCTGTAGTCCCAGCACTTTGGGAATCTGAGACGGGTGGATCACTTGAGGTCAAATGTTTGTGACCAGCCCTGCCAACATGGTGAAACCCTATAGCTACTAAAAGTCCAAAAATTAGCCAGACGTGGTGGTGTGTGTCTGTAATCCCAGCTACTTGGGAGGCTAAGGCAGGAGAATCACTTGAACCTGGGAGGTTGAGGTTACAGTGAGCTGGGATCATGCCACTGCACTCCAGCCTGGGCAATAGAGTGAGACTCTGTCTCGAAAGTAAAATAAAATAAAATAAAATAAAATAACTCTCACCAGCAGTTACCAGGATTGAGGAATTTTTGCAGAATAGACAGCTTGTCCTGTGCCAGTTAATGCCACCTTGGGTTACTTTCCTCTCCACTGCAGTTTTATTCCAGACAGGGATTATATATTCTTCCCAGAGACAGGCAAAGAGGTTATTTACTCCTGTGGAGTGGTGCTCCTCATACTTCCACGTGCACCTGAATTCTGGTTGGGGGATCTCGTTAAGATGTCCATTCCGATTCTGCAGGTCTGGGGTGGGGCTCCACGTGCTTCGTTTCTTCCCAGCACCCAGATGGAACTGATGAAGCTGGTTCCTGGCCCACACCCTGAGTGGCAGGGCCCTGGAGGACAGGGGGGCCAGGGGAGGGGCTCACAGAGTGAGAATCCCTTCAGCGGGTGTCTCTGGCTGCTTTTGTCAGGGATAGGGGGCTTAGGGGACAGGTCCCCTTCTTTGACTTCAGGAAGGGCAGAATCAGAAGCGCCTGGGGCCTGGGGCCCGGGACCTCCCCAGCATCTGGGGGATCAGCTGCCAGGATTGACAGCCTGGCAGGGTGGGGACAAGGACCTCGAACCGCCCCTGGCCCCTTGTTCATTTTGGCTCCTGTTCAACTTCACACAAGGCTCAGCGCCTTTCTCCATCCCCTGCCCTTCCTCACCTGAGGAGTCCACACCGCTCTCCTGCCTGAATGTCTGATGCAGAACTTTCAGCTGCTCAGAAGCTCGGCCTCACCAGACACTTCAAATACTTTCCCACCAAGAGGTTGGGACATCCCATGAAGCCCTCGCAGCCCCAGCACCAGGAGGTCAGCTTCAAAGATAATGTGTGACTGGGGGCTGGCTCCTGCTCGGAGAAGCCTTAGCACTTTGCGGGTGACTCCCCGGAGGAAAGGCCTTCACATCGCAGAGGGGAAGGACGTCCCTTTTGAAAGAAAAACCTTGTTTTCCTCCTCTTCCCACCCCCTGTTTCATCTGTTTCATGTCATCTCAGTCTGGGTCCAGGAAGATGTACGTGGGTGGGGCTGGGAGGGGTGGGAGTTTGGCACTCACGACCTCTCCTGGTGTGTGATTGCCTCGGGTGCTTTTGTTTGCACCTCGGGAATGCTGATGGCCCTGGGTAGGTTCACTGGAGACTGTTTTTGCACCAGTGTCTTGTTTCACATTTAGCTGACATTCCCCAGAGGCAGACCCAGCAAGCATGGAGTGAGGGCTCTGGGAAGACAGCGGGAATGGGGCCCCCAGCTGCCACCAAGCCCCTAGCTGCAACAGGCCCATTGCACTGTGAGGGGCATTTAGCATTCTTGGCCTCTTTCTACTAAATCAGAGCCCTCCCTAGACATGTGACAGTCAAGAAATGTCCCCCCACAGTTCCAAATGCCCCCTGAGGGGGCTGGTCCCTCTCCTGGTTGAGAAGTAATGAGGGCCTCGGTGACAGTGGAGACCTGCCCCTTTGGCCAGCCATGCAGACCTCCTGGCAGGGGGTTATCCACCTGAAAATTCATGGGTATAACCTGGACAGAACAGGACGCTGGGACTGGTCTCCTTCTGTGGCTGTTGGGTTCTGTAACCGTAGTTCATCCAGGACACCAGAGCACAGATGTCTGTGCCTCCTCCTGTCTTCCATTCTTCTCCCACTGCCTGCTGACCCCAAAACACCCACACACGTAGAGTTACTCACTCTTACATACACGTATGCACACACACTCATGTACACACATACTAATACATGCACACACATGTATGTACTCACACATATGCATACTTCCTGACACACACACTTACACACTGTGATGTCTGGTCACACACTCATATACACCTACCTACACACCTGTACACACACACTTATGTACAGGCACTCACAGTCGCACTTACACACAGCCCCCCAAAAGCCGAGGTTTCCATACAGGCTCCTCAGAAGAAACACCCTAGTGTCCTCTAAGGGAGTCCCTTTTTCTCAGAGTGCCTGGGCAAGGAAAGAGGAGGTATTGCTATCCTTGGGTCAGCCTGGCCCTTGGGGACAGAGAAGACAATGAGGGCTGGACAGGGACATAGTGTCACCTGTGTCACCTGCCACCAGCCCAGACAGGAGCAGAACTCTAGAGGGCCGCTGCTTAGCTATTTAATAGTTTTGTCCCTCTGGACACCAAAAATGATGTTTTAATCTAGTTCCTCTTCCATGCCCATCAGATAAGAAATTCATGATTATACAGAAAATGTAGAAATGACAGAAAAGAAAAGAAAATACTCCACAACACAATCTCACTGCTCACTGAGAGATAACCATTGTTAACAATTCTGTTTACACTTTCTAGTCATTTTTCTAATTGCCTATTATCATGCTTAGTTTAATTAATCACACCTTTTCTTTACTCTAATGCTTTAACATCTTGAGGCCTTGCTAACCCTCGAGGTACGGGCTCCTCCAAGTTTAGCCAATTTCTACAGATAGTAAGAGATTCACTTAGAGTTCCTTGCACATGCAAACCAACGAATCCAGAGCCCTCACTCCAAGCACCTCCCTTATTGATAATATGGTTGGGCCGTGTCCCCACCCAAATCTCATCTTCAGTCGTAGTTCCCATAATCCCATGTGTCATGGGAGGGACCTGGTGGGAGGTAATTGAATCATGGGGGTGAAGATTTTATAAGATGTTTTCCCCCCTTTGCTCGGCTCATTTTCCTGCCGCCTTGTGAAGAGGTGCCTTCCACCATGATTATAAGTTTCCTGAGGTCTCCCCAACCATCCAGAACTGTGAATCAATTAAACCTCTTCTTTATAAATTACACAACTTCTGGTATTTCTCCAAAGCAGGGTGACAATGGACTAATAAAATTGGGATCTTATACTCAGGGCTACTTACTATTGCCCTTCTCCAGTCATTCCAGAGCCAGCTGTCAGCAACTAGGGACAGCCACCCTGCTCCAGAGCCCAGTGAAATTATTTAGGTGAGTCAATCCTAAGCCTGCCTACCCTGACTCTCCCATTCCTTCCTGCAGAAACCACAAAAAAGGCTCTTGCCTGCATTTTCCCCTCACTCTCTGTGCCTCCTGACAGATCCTGGTGCTCCACTGTGTGCCTTCCCGCGGCCCCCACTGTGGCATGGTGCACCCCTCCTCATGGGATGTGTGAGCATAACTATTGGTTCAATGGCAGTTGCCCCCTGATCTGAATACCATACCTGAATAATAATAAAACCTGTATTTTAAGACACTGTAGTATCCAGCTATTGAATCAAACACTGATCTGGATGTTGCAGTGAAAGTATTTTGCAGATGTGGTTAACATCAGCAATCAGTTGAGTTTGGAGAGAAAAGATTCTCCTCCATAATCTGGCTGGCCCCTGACATGGTTTGGATCTGTGTCTCCACCCAAATCTCATGTCAAATTATAATTCCCAGTGTTGGAGGTGGGGCCTGATGGGGGGGTAATTGGATCATGGGGGCAGTTTCTAATGTTTTAGCACCATCCTCCTCGTGCTGTTTCATGATAGAGTTCTCATGAGATCTGGTGGCTTAAAAGTGTGTATCACCCTACTCCCAACCTCCTTCACTCTCTTCCTCCTGCTGTGGCCTTGTAAGATGAGCCTGTTTCCCCATCACCTTCCATCATGATTGTAAGTTTCCTGAGGCCTCCCCAGAAGCCAAGCAGATGGCCAGCATCCTGCTTCCTGTACAGCCGGCAGAACTGTGAGCCAATTAAACTTCTTGTCTTTACAAGAGTCTCAGGTATTTCTTTATAGCAATGCGAGAACGGACTAATACAGCCCTCATCCAACCAGTTGAAAGGCCTTAAGAGCATGACCGAGGTTTCCCAGGAAAGAAGAAATTCTGCTGCAAGACTGCAATATCAATTCCTTTATACGTACATACATGCATATATTTCCTATTGGTTCTGTTTCTCTGGAGAATGCTGACTGATACACACCTATCTATTTATCCATTCATCTATTAATCCACCCATCAATCAATCTGAATCATATGCAATTTGCACCTTACTTTATTCCGTTAACGTTTCTTCTATATCACCATTTTATTCTCTTTTTTTTTTTTTTTTTTTTTTTGGTTTGATATTTTGAGACAGAGTCTCACTCTGTTGCCCAGGATGGAGTGCAGTGGCACCATCTTGGCTCACTGCAACCTCCACCTTCCAGGCTGAAGTGATGCTCGTGCCTTAGCCTCCTGAGTAGCTGGGACTACAGGCACCCACCACCACATCCGGTGAATTTTTGTATTTTTAGTAGAGATGGGATTTCACTGTGATGCTCAGGCTGGATACCTAGAACTGCTGACCTCAAGTGAACTACCTGCCCCGGCCTCCCAAAGTGGTGGGATTACAGGCGTGAACCACGGTGCCTGGCCCATATCACCATATTAATGACCATGTAGTAGCTCATAATATGGTTACACCACAACTCACCCAAATTCCCTATTATTGCACCTAATTTTTGGCCATTATAAATGTTACTATGAAATTTTTTTATATTAATTATTGTATGCATCTTTGATCAGTTCTTAGGACAAATTTCCAAGAAAGGTACTACTACATTTGTGGTCACAACTCTCCCTCAGGAGACAGAGAGTCAGGGGCTGGTGGACATGAACCCTACACAGACCCCTACTCACGTGCTGCCCTCACTCCCAGCAAGCTGCAAGAGCAGGAAGGTGGCAAAAGAACCCTCCCTTGGAAATGTCTGGAAATCCACCAGCACAGTGGAACGTGCTCCTGGCTCCCTGGCTGGGAAGTGGCTGCCACTGAGGAGCTCTCGGTCTCCACAGTGTGGAAACAATAGAGGCAGCCACAAGGGCTGCCAGGGATAGAGAGGACGGGAGGCAGTGCCACTGGGTGTCCCATGGTCCTAGAGGGGAGCTGGAGGGAGAGCCGACCTCATGCGCCTCTGCTGTTGCGAATAAAAGGACTGCTGCAGTAGCTAGAAGGGAGGCTCAGAAGACCTGGGAGGTAGAGAGAGAGCAGTGGAGACCCCTCCAGTGACGCGGGTGTGGTGTGAGCCTCTCCTGGGGGCCAGACTGGAGCATCCATCAATGGGGAATCTGGCGTGGACAGACACAGCTCCCAGACGAGACCCTTCATCTAGCAGCAGGACACTGAGCAGTCTTCCTTCCAAGGTCAGAGGCCACCTGGGGGAAAAACAAAAGAGGAAAAAATCTTATGGAGTGAGTTTCCTTAGAATCAACTGTGACTCCATTTCCTACCACTAATTTGAATTTCAAAGTAGTCAATTATTTTGGACATCTGGACATGAGTTTCAAAATTTGTAATATATATATGTATATTATTTTTATTGCTAAATCTTCAGATTATCATATATATACATACTTGTATATCATTCTGTGACTTGCTCTTTGAACTTGGCTATCTACCTCTCTATCTACCTATCTATCTGATATTTCTATTTCAGTTCATGTCTTCTGCCTCATTCTTTTTTTTTTTTTTTTTTTTAAATAGAGATGAGGTCTCACTATGTTGCTCAGGCTGGTCCTGAGTTCCTGGGCTCAACTGACCCTCCCACCTCAGTCTCCCAAAGTGCTGGGATTATAGGCATGAGCCACCATGCCCTGCTCACCTCTTTCTTTTTAAACATGGTCATCATCTCTCTCTCTCTTTTTTTCTGTCTTCAGACTGGATGCAGTGGCTCACTCCTGTAATCTCGGCATTTCAGAAGGCCAAGGCAGGAGGATTGCTTGAGGCCAGGAGTTTGAGAGCAGCCTGGGAAACAAAGAAAGATCCCATCTCTACAAAAAATTAGCTGGGTGCAGTGGCACATACCTATAGTCCCAGCTACTCAGGAGGCTGAGGAGGGAAGATCAATTGAGCCCAGAAGTTTGAGGCTGCAGTGAGCTTAAGATCAAGCCATTGCAATCCAGCCTAGGTGACGGAACAAGACCATGTCTAAAAATTTTTTTTTCAATGACTGTGATATATGCTTATAATAAGAAACCACCAGGAAAGTCAGTCTCTCCAGCCTGGGTTCCTCATTCCCCTCTCCTCCCTGGGGGTAGCTATTGAAGCAGATGATGATGGTTTTGTTGACTGGAAGAGTCTACTTTCTTCTGAGGTCTGGAGATGGGCCAGGGTTTCAAGCCTTGTTTGGTGAAAAGAGTCACTTCCTCCTTGGAGAGGCTGAGAGTGGATCCCTCATGGGGCATTAGAATGAACTCACATATTGCTTCCTGTTCCATAGTATTTGCACGCATCCCTCTTCCACAGAGGTTCAGCAGGAGCAGCTGAACATAAACACAAGATTGACAACATCCATACAAAAAAGTGTACGAAGCAAAAATGTATGGCTCAGCATATTACCACAGATTTATTGTGGAAAACCCATGTAGCCAGAACAAAAAACACACTCTAATATCCCCTCCCTATCACTTATCCCTCATATCCCCTCATATCCCCTCCCCATTACTAATCTTTCCCTCCCCACCATGAGTAAATTTTATAACCACTTCCTTACTTTTCTTTATAGCTATATCACCCAAGTGTGCATTCCTAAACACTATAGTTTGCCTGCTTTTTTGAATTGTATATAAATTGAATAATACAGGATACAAAGGAATGGATGTTTTTGCATTTAATGTCTTTTGCGCAACATCGTGAGACAGATCCACTCTCTTGTGTTGTTTTGGTTCATTCAATTTCATTGCCAGATGGCATTCCATTATATGAATATTCCACAATTTATTATTCATTCTGCTGTTGATAGACATGTGGTTTGTCTCCAATTTTTGGCCAACATGAATAATGTTGCTAGGGACACTTGTGTGTAAGCCTCATCGTACACAGGTACATATATTTCTGTTAGGCATATACTTAAGAGTAGAATTGCTCATAGGATAAGCCTATCTTCAACCTCAATAAAGAATGCCAAATAGTTTTCCTGAGTGATTGTAATAATTTACACTTCCATAAGCCATGCATGAGTGTTCTAGTTACTTCACATCCTTACCAATTATTAGTATTAGTTGTTTTTGCTTTTTAAATATTAGCCATTGTGATGGGTATATAGAAGTAAGCCACTGTGGTTATAATTAGCATTTCTTGATGGCTAATTAAATTAATCACCTTTTCTTGTTTAGAGGACATTTGAATATCCAATGTGTAAACTACCCACTAATATCTTTTGACCATGTTTCTATTGGGATTTCTGGCTTTGTCTTATTGATTTGTAAGAGTTCTTTATATATTTTACATTGAGTTCCTTGTTGTTATATTTACTGCAAATATCTTCCACCATCATGTGGCTTTCCTTCTCACTTTATGATGGTGTCATTGGGGGGGTGGAAAAAAGGATGTTACTAATTTCGATGTAGTCCAACTTGCTAAACTTTTACTTCATGGTAAGTGCTTTCTGAGATCTGTTTAAGAAATCTTTGCTCACTCTGAGATAGTGAAGATGTTTTTCTGTGTAGTAGCTTTACTACTTACATCTAAAATCTACCCCAGAATTGATTTTCATAGATGGTATAAAAAAGAATCAGTATTAATTTTGTTCTATATGCATATCTAATTGACCCAGCACTATTTATTGTGAAGATGTATCCTTCTTTTTTCATTGTCCTGTAGTGCCACCTTTATAATATATAAAGGTTTTATATATGTATTGGTAGGTTTCTGAATTCTTCATTTTATTATTTTGGCTCATTTATCTAACATGTCACCATTACCACAATGTCTTAAATATAGCAATTAATATCTTCATATCAAGTACAGCTAGTACTTTTATTTTATTATTCTTTCTCAATATTATCTTGGCTATTCGTGGCTATAAGCATTTCAGTATAAATTTTAGGATCAACACACACATAAAATGTCTGTCGAGATTTTGATTGGGATTGCACTGAATCAACATATCAGTTTAGGGAGAATTAACATCTTTCAATACATGAATATGATATAATTTTATATTTTTAAAAATTATCTTCAATTTTCCTCAATAATCTTTTGTAACTTTTATGATAGTGGTCCTGAAGAGCTTTACTAGTTTTCAGACTAACTGTATGTCTAATGGCTTTTTATGTATGTAAAAATAAAATTTTATTTTCTAATTGTTGCTGGTATATAGAAATGCATTAGATTTTTAATATTAAATTTATATTCAAATAATTTTCTAAATATCTTATGTATTTCAGTTAATCAGAGATTTTTTGACATTTTCTACAATTGTGCTGTTTGTGAATAATATTTCTTACACCTTTATTTCTTTTTCTTGCCTTATTGCACTGGCTAGGTCCTTCAGTATAATGCTAAATAAAAGTGGTTGTAGTGAGCAGCCATGTGTCTTTCCTGATCTCAAGGGGAGACTTTATCAATATAATGCTTCTAGTAAGTTGTTTTGGGTAAATACCATTTATCAGGTTAAGAAAGTTCTCTTCTATTCCTAATTTATAAAGACTTTTATTTTTTGATCATAAATGGTTGTAAAATTTTATAAAGCAAATTTTCTACATTTATAGAGGTAATACAATTTTGCTTATTTATTTTGCTAGTATGGTGAATTGCAGTGGTTAATTTTCTAGTGTTAAGCAAAGTTGAGTCTATTACTAAAATAAAAGTCTACCCAGAATTACTGTAATAAACTCAACTTGGTTGTAATATATTACCTTTTTTTAATATCTCAGGATTTGGTTCTCCAGTCTTGTGTTCAGAATTTGCAACTTATTTATATGATACATCAGCCTGTAATTTTCCCTTCCTATAAATGTCTCATCAGATTTTGGTGTCAAGGTTATGCTGTCTTCACAAATTGAACTGAAAAACTTTTCATTTTTTTTTATTTTCTCGAAGAGTTCATACAAAATTGGTGTTTATTTTCTTAAGTGTTTGAAATGATTTACTGGTGAAGCCATCTGGATCTGAATCTTTCAATGTTGGAAAACTTTATAATTACAGATTTATTGTTTCTATTAGATTTAGAACTATTCACATTTCTCAGTTCTTCTAGTGTCAGTTTTGGTAAACTAAATTTTCCTAAATGATTGTTACATTTAAATTTTCAAATGTATTAGTGTAAAGTTATTTATAATATCTTCTTTTATTATCATTTTCATGCCTTTAAGAATCACAGTAATATCTCCTTTTAAACTTAATTCCTGATAATGGTTATTTCTGTCTTCTTTCCTTTTTATTTGATTAACCTTATGAGGGAATTATCAGTTTTATTAATTATTTTAAAGAATCAGCTTTTGGCTTTATTTAATTTCTACATTTTTATTTGTTTTCTATTCTATTAATTTCTGCTGTTAGCTTTATTTCTTATTACCGTCTACTTTGTGGTGGAGGGAGGTTAATTTACTGTTCTTTTTTTCTAGCTTCTCAAGTTTGGTACTTACATTGCTGAGTTTCAGGCTTTTTTTTCTTTAGTCTAATGTATGAAACTAAGGCTATGTAGCTTACTCTAAGCATTACTTTAGTTATATCCCACAAATTTTGATGTGTCACATTTCATCATTATTCAGTTAAAAATATTTTCTAATTTCTATTATGATTTATTCTTTTACATGTATATGTTTTAGAAGTATATTGCTTAATAAACATATGGGAATTTCCTACTTATTGTTTGATTATTGATTTCTAGCTTAATTGCATTGTGTTCAGAGAATTTATTAAGTATGACTTCATATTTGAAATTTGTTGATATTTGCTTTATGATCCAGCATATATTCATTTATAGATCATGCTTTTAAGGAATGCTTGAAAAGAATGTGTATCTGGAGTTGTTAATGCCAGCATTCTATATATATCAATTAAGTCAAGTTTGCTAATTATGTTATTCCAATCTACTATATTCTTACTGATTATTTGTCTGTTTGCTTTATTAGTAACTTATGAACTGTATTAAAATATTTCTCTATGACTGTGGACTTATTCATTCTCCTTATACTTCTGAAAATTGTTGCTTTATATATTTTAAAGTGGTCTTGTTTGCTGCATACAATTCAGAATTACTATTTGACTTGCTTATGAATTTTAACTTTTTGCATTTTAAACTTTCTTGTCATTAGTAATTATTTTTTCCCTTAAAATCTACATTGTCTGATCGAATACAGTTATACAGGCCTTCTTTTGTTTTATGTTTACACGGTAAACCTTGTTCCATGTTTTCACTTTGAAATTTTTTATGTCCTTATATTTTATATGAATCTCTGGGGAAAGTCAAATAGTTAGGTGTTATTAAAAAATAATCTAAGTTGGTGGCCAGACACAGTGGCTCATGCCTGTAATTCCAGCACTTTGGGAGGCCTAGGCAGGTGGATCAACTGAGTCAGGAGTTCAAGATCAGCCTGGCCAACAGGCTAGAGATTGGTGAAACCCAATCTCTACTGAAAATACAAAAATTAGCCCAGCATGATGGCAGACACCTGTAGTCCCAGCTACTCGGGAGGCTGAGGCAGGAGAATAGCTTGAACCTGGGAGGCAGAGGTTGCAGTGAGCCGAGATTGCACCACTGCACTCTAGCCTGGGCAACAGAGTGAGACTCCATCTCAAAAAATATATATACATAATAATAATAATCTAAGTTAGCAATCTTTGCCTTTTAATTGGCACATTCTAATCCATTTATACTTGATGCAATTACTGAAGTATTTGGGTTGACATCTATTATTTTACTCAGAACTGCCTATGGTTTCACTAATCTATTGTCTGTATTTTTTTCCTTTTGAAAGAGCGAGGGTTCATTTGGATTAAGTGTATTTTATCATCCTATTTTGTTTATCTAGTAAGCAAGTTACACACTCTGTTGCTCTTTCTCTAGTGATTACCCTGGAACAATTTTTATCAGCAGGGGGCTATTTACCTATCTCTTTATTATTACTGTTTTAGACAATCCATTTAGATTTATTCACATATTTTCATGTTTTTGGTGTTCATTCTTTCTTGCATTTCCTATTTTTTATCTGAGATAACTTTTCCTCTGTCTGAAATACACTTCAGTATTTCCATTAGTGAAAGTGTGTTTGTGATGAATACTTAGTTTTTGTTCGTCTAAAATGTTTTTATTTAACTTACTTTTTTTTTTTTTTTTGAGACGGAGTTTTGCTCTTGTTGCCCAGGCTGAAGTGCAATGGCACAATCTGGGCTCACTGCAACCTCTGCCTCCCAGGTTCAAGTGCCTCAGTCTCCCAAGTAGCTGGGATTACAGGCATGTGCCACCACACCATGCTAATTTTGTATTTTTAGTAGAGATAGGGTTTCTCCATGTTGGTCAGGCTGGTCTCAAACTCCTGACCTCAGGGGATCCACCAGCCTTAGCCTCCCAAAGTGCTGGAATTACAGGCGTGAGCCACCACTCCTGGCTCTAATTGTTTTTATAACATCAATTTAGTCTCTCCCTCTCTTTCTCTCTCCTTCATTGTGATTATGTTTTACCTGCCTTCCATTTCACTAATTCTCTCTTCAGTTTTGTCTAATTTTATTAAAAAATCTATTCATTGAGTTCTAATTTTTGTTATTATGTATTTTAGTTCTATATTTTCTTTTTGGTTTCTTTTAAAATATGCTATCTTCTCTCTTTTTTAAAAAAAGTATTTTAGAGTTACTTGTCAAAAATTATCTCTTCTTCATGATCGTAGTAAGCATAATTATTTTAAAATCTGTTTCTAATAACTTCAATATCTGGAGTTCCTGTAGATCTGTTTCTATTATCTTTATCTCACTAGTTCCCATTCATGTTTTCTTGTCTTTTTTGTATTTGATGATGATGGTGATGATCATAATGATGATGATGACTGTGAGCTAGGATTTATATTTGAAAAATGACTTTTGGAAATAATTTGTGACTAAGATGATGGTAATCTTCTAGAAAGAATTTTCATTTGCTTCTGTAGGGAACATCAGCAATATGGCATTGCCTTCATCCCATTTCCATTGAGATTACTGAAAGTTGGACTGTAGTCTTTGCCATAGATCTTTCTAAGTGCAGAAGTCTTACCAGGTGCCATCCAACATTGGAAGACGCTGGACAACAACTTTATTCTCTTACTACTGGGAGTCTGCAGAAGGTACTATTCAGCCTTTCAGTGTCTCAGTGTCTCTTCTAGAATAGCCAAATGCTCACAGAAGAAAGCAGTCCTAAAACCCAGGCTCATCTCTCTGGGTTGCCATCCTCTCCTAGATCTTGGCCCAATAATTCTTCAGAACCTTGTTAATACTCTCCTGCCTTAGAGTGATTTTAAGACTACTTCGTGCAGTTTATCTCATGGTACATAGTTTGGGAGATTAGTCTAAGTTACCCTGTTCTGCATTCCTGGAAGCAAAGTTTGAGATGACATAATTTAATCATCACATAATCAGTATTATATGAATTGCACTCATCTTATAAGGTGACTTTGCTATATCCCCTCAACATATAGTTTAAACCACTGGATTTAGTGGGGAGATTTAGAAGTAGCAACATCTCCTGGACCAATCATTGGACTGCCTGTTAGAATACAAGCTTTTTTTCTCTCCCTATCACCAACTGCACGTGGCTCAAGCTGCAGTGGCCTTAGAGTCATAACATTTCAGTTTTACTATTTGTTCCCACCTCCTTTTTTACTTAAGGGAGAAAACACAGTAATGCCTATGACAAGCCTAGAATTCGTGGCAGAGGAATTCTGTGCCTGATATAATTTATGGAAGAAATCCTCTCTTTCCTTACTTTTGAAGACATGCTCTGGATTGAGGCAAACAAACCTTGATTCTGCTACCCTTTTTCTACTTCCAGAGTGCTGACAGGCATGATTAAGAATTGTATTAGCTAAAGTGGAGAAAAAGTGGAATTTCAAAGCTTCTACCTAGCCTTCATGTAGCTAGGATGGACATAAAGAGTGCGTGACTGTTTGTGAAGGTAATGGAACAGCTCCCATTTCTTAGGTTTGGTGGACATGTTCTATAAGCAGAAGAATTCATAAAAAAGAAAAATAGAAATTTCTCTGCCTATATTTCTGTATTAGGGACTGGGAAACCCTTGACCTATTATGTCATTTTAAGAAAATATTTATTACTCTGAATATGAGTTTAGGTTCCACTATCTCTGAGAGTTGTATGATATCCGTGGAAGTTATATGTATCCTGTCCAAATCTAAAGTCTCACTGGTGCCAAGACTTTGAAAGAGACTACATTTGCAGCACCAGTGCCCACCTTGGCTTGCCCCACAGAAGATCCCTACAGTGTTACTACAGGCTGTGTAACTCAGGTGGTTGGGTTGTAGTTCAGAGATTATTGCATCCCATGAATTGCACTGGTGGTGACAAAACAGCTCCCAGACAAAACAAACATTTTGTTTCATGCTTCAAACACTTTCTTTCTTTCTTTTTTTTGAGACAGTTTCACTCTTGTTGCCCAGGCTGGAGTGCAATGGCGCGATCTCGGCTCACTGCAACCTCTGCCTCCCAGGTTCAAGTGATTCTCCTGCCTCAGCCTCCTGAGTAGCTGGGATTACAGGCATGCGCCACCACACCCAGCTAATTTTGTATTTTTAGTAGAGACTAAAAACACTCCATGTTGGTCAGGCTGGTCTTGAACGCCTGACCTTAGGTGGTCCAACCAACCACTTTTGCCTGCCAAAATGCTGGGATTACAGGCGTGAGCCACTACGCCCGGCCTCAAACACTTTTAGGAGAAACAAAATGTTTTGTGTTTCCTAAAGAGAAGCAGAGATAAAAGGATTGAGGTGACTCTATGTCTAAAGAAAGAAGGAAAGAAAAAGACCTTAAGGCAAGGAAGCTCAGCTTGGAAGAGTTTATCCTATTTTCTTTTTTCCTGATTCCCTTCAGTTCTGGAAACATTCATATTTCATATTCAGTTTGAAACACTTTTCCTTACATTACTTTTTTTTCTATTTATCTCTATACTTTCAGCAACGTCCACTATATAAACAACAGCCTTATGTTGGCAATGTATGTGTGCTGAGGGGAATTAAAGCGGTCAAGGGAAGTGGGGTCTGCCCCCGGACTATCTCTCCTCTGAGGGTACCACAACAGCAGCACAGCACTGTGTCAAATGGGGACAGTATGACAATCAGCAGAAAAACTAACAAGCCCTGACCTCCTTCTACCCCCACCGTCCCCCATAGACTAGAGGAAGATGCTCTTTGAAAAGAGAGAACAGATGCTGTGTTACACAGAACGCTTGCTCAGAAATACCCACGTTTATTGAACCTTTATGTTTGGGCTGGATAAAGGGTGGGAGGATCTGACAGAGCCACGATTAGGGTGAGGCAACTAAGGGGAGTTGTGCAAGCGTGTGGCCCAATCCTGCCTCTATTTACAATTTTGTCACTGTTTTCATCATCGATTTTTTTGCATTAATTTTGAGTTTTTAAAATCTTGCATGGACATTTTCTTTATGTTGATGACTGAGGTTGTTCTTTTGTTGTCTACTTAAAATTGGGGCCCTAGGCAAATGCCTCACTTGCTTCACTCTAGTCATGGCCCTGCATCTCACACACACACACACACACACACACACACAACGCACGCGCAACTGGTACTCTATTCTCCACCTCTACAAAACACATCCCAGTTTTTTTGAGCTCCTCATACTTTGCTACCAAGGGTGTCTGCTGCTTACAATGCCATTTTCTCTTCCCCACTTATCTGCTTATCTAACTCCTCAGTTAACTTTCAAGACTTGCATCAGCATCGATAATCTCCCCAGAAAGAAAGAATACCTGTTTCCCCTGTGTTATTTATTCACCCTGAACATACCTGTTTCACTGTACTCATCCCTCTGGACTTTAATGATCAATTTAAGTGTCCAGTGTCCACCTCTCCTACTAGAGTGATTGGTTTTTGAGGGCAGGCATCTTGCCATCTTGATGTCTTTCTATTTCCAGCAGCTGGCATGGAGTCGGTGCTCAAGAAAACACACAGTCAATGCAGAATAAAGACAAGGCATTGTCCCCATTTTATGGAAAAGGAAATAAAGTTCAGAGGGTTGGGATGGTTTGCTCAAAGTCACACTGGGTCAGCCGGGGCTCAAAGCCAGGTCTTCAGTTGCCCACAGCCAGTGCTGCCTGCACTATGCAGAATAAATGGTGCTCTTTGTAGAGGACCAAGCCTCTCCATTTTGGGGAAAGCCAACGTCCCTGCCAACCACAGTAGCTGTCTGCCCAGGTCTTGCACCCAGCCCTGGCCCACCCTGGGCAGAGGCCCAAGACTTCTCTCTTCATCCTCCTCCCTCCAAGGAAACTGACTCATCTGGATTCCAAGCAAAGCTCCTGGACTCTGGTCCTGCTGGAGCTGGCCACCAACACACCCTCTGATTACCATGGCAGAGTTTCCTGGGATAAAAGGCATCTCCTCATCTCCAGAGTGGAGAGCCAAGCCCGGCCCAAAGCCTGGGAATGAATGCCCCATGTACCAAGGTGTTGCCCTCTGATGGAAGAGTGTGCAGCGTGAAATGGTCTGCTCTTTACAAGACATTTTTCTGGAAAGCCTCAGGTCCTGAAAGGAAGCCGCTTAGGCAGTCAGAAAGAATTTTTTTTTTTTTTTGGTTTTTTTCTCCCCCTTTTCTTTTTTTAACCTTCTGCTTCTGACTCTGCCAGTCTGTGTCTCTCTCTCACCCCTGGAGCTTTCTTTTCAATACTGGTCATTCGTGGAGTCGGCTCTGCCCTCTCCGCTTGTGACTGGTGGGAGAGCTGAGCCGCCTCCCTCTAATGAGGGGCTCTCCAGGCCGTGCTGCCCTCATTTTTGATACCTGGGGAGAGGATGTACAGGCAAGGGCCAATTGGATCAGAAAGGCCCCACTGAACAGACATCACAGCCAAGCTCAAAGAGTGCAGGAAGTAGAACAAAGAACAAAAACATTTACAGAAGTGCTACAGTGTAAGGGGAAAAAGTACTAGCAACTCTAACAAGGTCAATGGTGAGGGAAAAAATTTTTTTGAAAGGAATTGCTGAGGGAAAAAAAAAGAGAAACCTCAAAAAGGGGCCGAGGATTCCGAGTAGGTCCTGCTGGTTGGCTCCTGGGACGCCTTCCTTGATATCTTCCCATGAAGCACTGTTTCTACAAGACTTCAATACGTTGGAAAAGTTTATGCAATGGACCAGGAGGAGGGTTAGAAGTTGTGAGTCACCGTCATCAGCCCTGCGTGTGTTCGCTTCCTGTGGGACCACATAAATGGAGCCTTTCTGGTTCTTTGGCATGTGTTGAGGTGGGTTGGGATGGGGGTGTCTGGCCAGCCTATTTTAAGGGAGCGTGGGGTAGTGGGCCCTCATGGCTCCTAAGAATGGAACAAATGAGCTGACCTCACCTTGTACTTGGTCCTCCACGTCAAAGACTAACAGGAGGAATTTAGGTACTAAGGTTTCAATTCCACGACTTGGGGCAAGTTTTTGTTTTGTTTTGTTTTTTTCTTTTTTCTTTTTTGAGATGGAGTCTCCCTTTGTCACCCAGGCTGGAGTGCAGTGGCGCCATCTTGGCTCACTGCAACCTCCACCTCCCGGGTTCAAGCTATTCTCCCACCTCAGCCTCCCGAGTAGCTGGGACTACAGGCACCCGCCACCCCACCTGGCTAGCTTTTGTATTTTTAGTAGAGACGGGGTTTCACCATGTTGGCCAGGCTAGTCTTGAACTCCTGACCTCAGGTGATCTGCCTGCGTCGGCCTCCCAAAGGGCTGGGATTACAGTCATTATCCACCGCACCCGGCTACTGGCTACTTGGGGCAAGTTTTCTAAACACATGCTACCTCAGTTTTTTTTACCTGTAAAATGGGTGAAATATGATCTCCTTTGCAGGGTTATTCTGAGGTTATTATGACACCCAGTTGGCATGCCAAAAAGCATATCTAAACATAGAAAACATATCTAAACCTAATAAGGTACAGTAAAAATACAGTATAAAAGATACAAAATGGTGCACTTGTACAGGGCCCTTAGCAGGAATGCAGCTTGCAGGACTAAAAGTCGCTCTGGGAGAGTCAGTGAATGAGTGGTGAGTGAACGTGAAAGCCTAGGGTGTTACTGCTCACTGCTGTAGACTTTATAATACTCTACACTTAGGATACATGACTATAATTCTTTTCATAGCTCCATACATAGCTTTAACTCTTTTTTCTTATCATTATTTATCACCTATAATGGGAATGTTAAAATAGAACTTTCCAAATCTTGGGTTTGTTACCTAAAAGAGTGGGCTCTTGTAAAGTCTGTTTCCCAGGAGATTTTTTTTTTTAATTTTATTTTAAGTTCTGGGGTACATGTGCAGATCGTGCAGGTTTGTTACATAGGTATACATGTGCCATGGTGTTTTGCTGCATCTATCAACCCATCATCTAGGTTTTATGTTTGTTTGTTTGTTTGTTTGTTTGTTTTGTTTTGTTTTGTTTGAGACGGAGTTTCGCCCTTGTTCCCCAGGCTGGAGTCCAATGGTGCGATCTCAGCTCACCGCAACCTCCTCCTCCCGAGTTCAAACGATTCTCCTCCCGAGTAGTTGGGATTACAGGCGTGCGCCACCACACCTGGCTAATTTTGTATTTTTAGTAGAGATGGGGTTTCTCCATGTTGGTCAGGATGGTCTTGATTTCCTGACCTCGTGATCCACCAGCCTCGGCCTCTCAAAGTGCTGGGATCACAGGCGTGAGCCCCATCATCTAGGTTTTAAGTCCCTCATGCATTAGGTATCTGTCCTAATGCTCTCCCTCCCCTTGACCCTCATCCCCGGAGAGGCCCCAGTGTGTGATGTTCCCCTCCCTTCCCAGGAGATTTTTAGTGGAATAGACAGCCATCAGTCTCAGGTGTGTTGGTAAATTTCATCTCATTTTGTGGATCACCTGTAGGCAAATGTTTAAATCTTTCTTCCTCTTGTGAACCAGCAAGTTTTAGGGTTGTTTCTCCTTGCCCTCTGTTATGTGGACTTTATCATGCAATTCATTTGAACATCCACCAAAATATTTGGAAAGCAGAGCTGCCACATGAATAATTATAGAAAGAGTATGTATTTCCTTCACACATACCATATAATGTACTGAATGTAAACTGATTGTTTATTGTTGTTTGTCCCTGTCCACCTACCAGAATATAAGTCCACGAGGGCAGGAAATTTTTAAAAATACAGTTTTTTATTTTTGAAGAGTTTTATGTTTACAGAAAAATTGCAAAGATAATGGAGTTTCCATGCACCCCACATCCAGTTTCTCCCATTGTTAACTTCTTACATTATTATGGTACATTTGTCACAACTAAAGAAATGACAGTGGGGCCAGGCGCGGTAGCTCACGCCAGTAATCCCAGCACTTTGGGAGGTGGAATCGAGTGGATCCTTTGAGGTCAGGAGTTCAAGACCAGCCTGGCCAACATGGCGAAACCCTGTCTCTACTAAAAATGTAAAAATTAGTCAGGCATGGTGGTGCCTGCCTGTAATCTCAGCTACTCAGGAGGCTGATGTGTGGGATTCGTTTGAACCAGGGAGGCGGAGGTTGCAGTGAGCCGAGATCACACACCACCATACTCCAACCTGGGCAGCAGAGCAAGACTGTTTTTGGCTTTTTATAATAGCCATTCTGACTGGTGTGAGATGGTATCTCACTATGGTCT
Organism: Theropithecus gelada; assembly: GCF_003255815.1. Lineage (NCBI taxonomy): Eukaryota > Metazoa > Chordata > Mammalia > Primates > Cercopithecidae > Theropithecus > Theropithecus gelada. The sequence goes on along the minus strand of NC_037684.1, from coordinate 38,891,585 downwards.
TGATTTGCATTTCTCTAATGATTAGAGATGTTGAGCATTTTTCATATGCTTCTTAGCCACATATATGTCTTATTTTGAAAGGTGTCTGTTCATGTCCTCTACGCACTTTTTGATGGGATTGTTTTTTGCTTGTTAATTTGTTTAAGTTCCTTGTAGAGTCTGGATATTAGACCTTTGTCAGATGCATCATTTGCAAATATTTCCTCCCATTCTGTAGGTGTCTGTTTATTGATAGTTTTTTGTTTTTTGTTTTTTTCTGTGCAGAGGCTCTTTAATTAGGTCCACTTTTTCAAGTTTAGTCAATTGCTTTTGGCATTTTCATTATGAAATCTTTGTCAGGGTCTATGTCCAGAATGATATTTCCTAAGTTGTCTTCCAGAATTTTTACAGTTTTAGGTTTTATATTTAAGTCTTTAAGCCATCTTGAGTTGCTTTTGGTATATAGTGTAAGGAAGGGGTCCAGTTTCAATCTTTTGCATATGGCTAGTGACTTATCCCAACACCACTTATTGAATAGGGAGACATTTTCCCATTGCTTGTTTTGTTTTTTAACTTATTTTGTTGATGGTTGTAGATGTGCAGCTTTATTTCTGGGCTCTCTATGCTGTTCCATTGGTGTATGTGTCTGTTTTTATACCAGTACCATGCAGTTTTGGTTACTGTAGCTTTGTAGTATAGTTTGAAGTCAAGTAACATGATGCCTCCAGCTGTGTTCCTTTTATTTAGGATTGCTTTGGTTATTCAGGCTCCTTTTTGGTTTCACATGAATTTTAAAATAGTTTTTTCTAACTCTGTGAATAAAGTCATGGTAGCTTAATAGGAATAGCATTCAATTTATAATTTGCTTTGGGCAATATAGCCATTTTAACAATACTGGTTTTTCCTGTCTATGAGCATGGACTGTTTCTTCATATGTTTGTGTCATCTCTGGTTTCTTTGAGCAGTGCCCCCATTCAATTATTTATGCAATCATTTTTATATCAGTATGGGCTCATGAATATTTATTTTACACCCTAGATTGTAACCCAATACTGTTATTTATCTTGTTACTCAGTTTTGGCTATTGGGATCCCTTTCTGGTTGGCACCTGTGTTATTGATATGCCCCCATGGTTTTGTTCCTTGAGCACTTTCCTACTTTCTAACACTATAAGATGCTACAAGCTCATCTTGTATATTCTGTGCCCAAAGCCCAGAAACAGCCATTTCTCCAAGAAGTCCTGGTTCTTTGTATTAGAGAATGGTGTTAGAAACCATGATCTGGGCTCCAGATGTGATTATTGCTACTGAGTTGTTATTGCTCAGAGGCCCATGGAGACAGAATTTTTGTCTGTTCTGTGAATCTCAAGCACTATAATACCTGTCACATAGCAGTTGCTCAACACGTATTTGTTGAATAAATTAATGACTAAATAATTTTCAAAACTACTCTGTAAAACTGGACTTTTATTATTATCATTTTATAAATAAAGTAACAGGGTCAGGGGAATAAGAAACTTGCTAGTCATACAGGTAGAAATGGCAGAGCAGGGATTTAAAACTTGTCTGACTTCAAAGCCATTGATGTTTTATTATCTGCCAATTTGAACTACCTGCTTGACTGTTTTCTTTGTTTACTATGGTCATCTGAAGATATTTTTAAAACAGTGTAACCTTTCATCTTTTTGGAGTGGTGTAGCCTAGCAGGATGAAAGAGCTTGGAAGGTAAGATCAGACAGACCTGGATGAAATCCGAACTCTATCTCTTAGTAGGTGTGTGATCCTAACCAGGTTGACTTATTAATATCTTCTTTTTGCCTTAATTTCCTTAACTATAATGTGTAGACAGTAACAGTATCAGCCTCAAAAAAATTGTTGCAAATATGGAAAACAATACCTATGATCTAAAGACTCTCCCTTTCCCCACCAAAGGCATTTGCTACTCATCACATACTTCTTCTAAGAGGTAAATATTATGACTTCCCTAAGTCTAAAGAAAGCTTTTGTTTCCCTACTACTAGATACAAGGAAAGAAGACACATGCATAAACAGGACAAAAATATTTAAGGAAATAGTGTTTAGCCTAACTAACTCCAAAAGCTATAATTCTCCATGGCAGTGGATCTCAACCTGTTAGTTGCAGACATCTAGGGTTGGTGAGGTTACTTCAACTTATGCATATTTGCAGGAGCACCAGGCACTATGGATAGGCTATGTAAATACTATGTCTTATACATATATTCCATCTTATATTTTCATTATAGGTAGATGATATTATGGTTAATAAAGTGTAATTTTTATTGCACTTGTGTGGTATAGCAGACTGTTAATAAGCAGTAGTTATTGTTATTTTACTTAGTAGTAGGGAAGTTAACTAGATTTATTCATCACAGTCCCTTGTAGCCCTGGATGCCTCACTCTGGCTCAACATGCAATTTATACCCAAGTAATCAACTTTAAAAATTATACTAATAGTTTGAATAGGTTTTATGTAGAGTCTTTAAGAATTTTCTGTGTGGAAAATTGTATCTTTGCCAAAACTATTTGTTCTTTTTCAAACTTTACCTCTCAATTATTTTTCTTGTCTTATTTCATTGGCTAGGATCACCTGTGCAATGTTGAGTAGATGTATGAAACAGTGATAGGGACCATATTTATATCATTTCTGACTTTAAAAGGAAGCTTGTAATGTTTCTACATTAGGTATGAAATGTATTAAAGTTATTGGATGAGGGAGTTCCCTTATATTACTGATTTGTTGGGTAGTAAATTTATTGAATACTTTATGTCACATATACTAAGATGATAATATGTTTGTCATTTAAAAATATGTTAATGTGTTGAATCACATACCTAGATTTTCTTTTCTTTTCTTTGTTTGTTTGTTTGTTTGAGACAGAGTCTCACTCTGTTGCCCAGACTGGAGTGCAGTGGCATAATCTCAGCTTGCTGCAACTTCTGTCTCCCATATTCAAGTAATTCTCATGCCTTGGCCTCCCAAATAGCTAGGACTACAGGCGCACACCACCACATCTGGCTAATATTTTGTATTTTTAGTAAAGACAAGGTTTCACCCTGTTGGCCAGGCTGGTCTCAAACTCCTGATCTCAAGTGATCTGCCCACCTTGGCCTCCCAAAGTGCTGGGATTACAGATGTGAGCCATCATTCCTGGCCACACATACCTAGATTTTCTAAAGTTAATTAGAAACATATTCCTAGAATACTTTCTATGGAAGTTAGGCTTACAACTTAGTCTTTACTATATATATATATATATATATATATATATATATATATATATATATAGCTGAATTTTTTATATATAGCAGAATTTTATATATATATAGCTGAATTTTATATATATATATATAGCTGAATTTGATATGCTAGTATCTTTTTGCTCTCCACAGCAATTCTTCTTTCCTCTTTTGTATTTATAGAAATGTCTTCCTAGAACCTTTCTTCCTCCCTGCCCCTTCCCCTCTTCCCGATGGTCCCCAGGCAATCATGATCAGCTTTCTGTCACCATAAATTAGTTTGCATTTTCTACAATTTTAGACACATAAGATAATTTAGTACTCTTTTTTGTTTGAATTTTCACTCCGCATAATGTAGGTATGTTGTAATATGTATCAATGGTTCATTTCTTTTTATTATTGAGTGGTATTCCATTGTATGAATATATCATAGTTCAAGGACATTTATGTTGTTTTCAGCTTTGGACTATTACAAATAAAGTTGCTTGACATTTTGGGCTGGATGATTAAAAAAACAAATAAATTAAAATTAAAATTAAAAAACCAAATAAAGTTGCTGTAGACATTCATGCAAAAGCCTTGTAGATCATATGGTGTCATTTCTCTTCAGTAAATACCCAGGAGTAAAATGGTAGGATCATATGGTAGCTAAGTATTTAATTTTTTTTTAAACTGAAGCCAAGCATGGTGGCTCATGCCTGTGATCCCAACACTTTGGGAGGTCAAGATCGGAGGATCGCTTGAGCCCAGGAGTTTGACATCAGCCTGGGCAACATAATGAGACCCCATCTCTCTATATATATTAAAAAATTTAAACAGCTGGGCATGGTGACACACATCTGTAGTCCCAGCTACTTGGGAGGCTGAGGTGGGAGGATCACTTGAGCCCAGAGGGTCAAGGCTGCAGGAAGCCTTTGTCTGCCACTGCATTCCAGCCTGGGTGACAGAGTGAGATACCCAAGGAAAGAAAGAGAGAGAGAGAAAGAGAAGGAAGGAAGGAAGGAAGGAAGGAAGGAAGGAAGGAAGGAAGGAAGGAAGGAAGGAAGGAAGGAAGGAAAGAAGGAAGGAAGGAAGGGCAAACTATTTTCCAAGGTACCATAGTGTGCCATTTTACATTTTACACTTCCATCAGAAGTGTATGAGAGTTACAGTTCCTCCACATCCTTGCCAGTACTTGACATGGTCAGACATTTCCAATTTTAAACATTCTGATAAATATGTCATTGTCTCTTTCCCTGGTTTTAATTTAAATTAATCGATGTTGAGGATCTTTTTATGTGCTTTTTTGCCATCCATATATCTTCTTTGATAAAGTTTCTTTTCAAATCTTTTGACTATTTTTTAATTGGGTTGTTTTGTTTTTGCTTTCTTATTATTGAATTTTGAGCATTCTTTACATATTCTGTACTTAAGTTTTTTTAATTAGATATATACTTTACAAATATTTTATTTTAGTCTGTAGCTTGTCTTTTCATTCTCTTAACAGTCTTTTTTAAAGAGCAGATTTTAAAAATTTTGATGAGGTCTAATTTAATAATTTATCATTTTATTAATTATGCTTTTGGTGTCATTTCTAAGAAACTTTTGCCTAATCCTCAGGTCACAAAAGTTTAGTTCCTTTCAGACCCTTTATAGTTTTACGTATTAGCATTTAAGTCAATGATCCATTTAAAGTTAATTTGTTTTCACATGATATAAAGTATGACTCAACATTTATTTATTCATTTTTGATGTCCAAGTTCACTTTTATTGACAATCAACTTTATTTCTTTTTATTTTCCCTTTTTATTGTCCACTTTTATTCATGTTCAATATTTTCCAATATGTCCAATTCATTTTATTGGTACTCAATTTTCCAGCACCATTTATTGAGAAGACTCTCCTCTCTCCACTGAATTTATGTCCAATTCATTTTAATGATACTCAATTGTTCCAGCTCCATTTGTTGAGAAGACTCTTCTCTCTCCACTGAATTGCATTTACACTCTTCTTAAAAGTCAGTTGTTTAGAACCCAGGTATGCATGGGTCTATTTCTGGACTCTCTAGTCTGTTCTGTGGATCTGTTTTTCTTTATACCAATATCACACTGTGATATTGGTTTTGTTTTTTACAGTAGTTGATTGCTGTAGTTTTACAGTAAGTTTTGAGGATGAGCTGTGAGTCCTGTGGGAGGCTGTATGTATCTGTGAAGAAGAAATTCAAGTGCTGACTTAGAGAGGTGCCAAATGAGGCACTCTAACTAATGTAAGAAACATCACAGGGCCATGGTAAGTGAGAGCTAGTAGAGTCCTTACAACGCATGATTATTTCACTCCGTTATTAACTGAGTGTTTACTACATTTTAGATTCTATGCTAGGCACTGGGGATAAAGTGAGTATATAAAATTAGACAATATCCTCATTCTCATTGTGTTTATACTTTAGGAAAAAAGAGAGGGACTAATTAAATAATCACACTAAAATGTGTAATTACAACATGAAATAAATGTTGTAAAGGAAATGAATAGGCTTTTAGGATGGAAATAATTCTTCCTTGTGAAAGTAATTGTTCACCTAATTCATGAATGGGAGTTTACTAGGAGAAGAAAAGGAAGGTAAGAGAATACTGTATCACAGACCGCTAGTTTTCCTCAATACCTGATATATTTATTGTTTCCTCGATAGTACTAGAGGATTTTTAACATATTTCAGTTTTAACTAAACTTTTGACACATTTTCAACAAATTTTAGTTGTGTATACGATTGTTCAGCATGAAAACGATATTTCCCAGCCTCCTTTGCAGGAAGTGAGGCCATGTGATTAAATTCTGACCAATAGGATGTAGGTGGAAGTCTGCATGCAACTTCCAGGAAGTGTCTTTAAAAGGGGCTGATGTGCCTTTTGCCTTATCTTTTCAACTTTCTGCTAGCTGAATGTAGATATGATTGCCGAAACTGAGTAGCTGTATTAGCCCCAAGGTAGAAACTGCGGGTTGAGAACAGTGCAACAATAAGATAGAAGGAGCTTGGGTCCTTGATTGTTTTGAAACTGGTAGACCAGCTTTAGACTACCTACCTGGAGAGAAATTAACTCCAATATCATTTTACACGCTGGTTGTTTTTTTTTTCTCTCTATGCAGCTGAATTTAATCCTACCTATGCTAACTAATTAATTTAATCCTAACTAATTCTGTGCCCCAACAATGAGCACAAAGTCCCAATGGTGAGAAAGAATGAGATACACACAGGGAATGGAGGGATCTGTACAGCTGAAGTGCACAGCCTAGCCCTTTCCTCTCTCATTTGATGGACAAAGCAGTCAAGAGCCAGAGAAATAATTAATTTAGCTCTGACTGGAGTCATGGGGACTGCTATCCAACCATAGTGGTCATTATTCAGAGCCTTTACAGTGTCTCCCACCATGCTACATGCCTGACAGTTATTTGCTCCTCGGGTCCTCACAGCAACATTGAGACATCATGTGCCACTTAACAATGAGGATACATTATAAGAAACGCATCGTTAGGTGATTTCATCATTATGCAAGCATCATAGAGTACTCTCACACAAACATAGATGGTATAGCTTACCATCTATGGTATAGCCTATGGCTCCTAAGTCATAAATCTGTGTAACATGTGACTGTACGGACTACTGTAGGTAACAGTAACACAGAGGTAAGTATTTGTATATCTAAACATAGAAAAGGTACAACAAAAATACAATATAAAGGATTAAAAATGGTACACCTGGATAGGACACTTACCATGAGGGGAGCTGGCAGGACCGAAAGTTGCCCTGTGTGAGGGGTGAGTGAATGTGAGGGCCTAGGAGGTTACTGCACATGACTGTAGACGTATAAGCACTGTACTTTTAGGTGACACTAAATATTTAAAAATTTCTTTCTTCAGTAATAAATTGTACTTACTGTAGCTTGTGTTTAGCAGGTCTGAGAAAGAAAGAGACAATCTGAAGGCTGATTAGTCCTCATTTTATTATTGGTCAAGCCAACCCCAAAGAGTAGCAATAGACAAAGGCAGCCTTTTCTCGCTTTTGTTTTCTGGATTTTTTCCTTAAAATTAGTTGTAGTGCTATGCATTTGAGGCCACCATGCTGCCCGCCTCCTGGACCTAAGGGATACATGTTTGGGATATAGATGTGAAGGGGGTAGGGAGGTTTGGGTAGAAATTAAAATAATGCATTTCTGTGCATAATATACACAGAAGTAGGAAGACAGCAGAAACATTTAACCATGAGCAGTGGCTTGCCCCTGCTTGCAGCTCTGCCTAGCATGGGAAAATGCTGGGATGTCAGAATGACCTGCACTCTCTGGGACATGCTACTCTGAACATCAAGCAAAGCCAGGCAGGCCCAAGCATCTAGCCACTGAAGATTAGTTCTGGGTGGGATAGAAATCTATCATCTAGGCAAACAGCGTATCCTCTTTCTGGAATTATTTGCTTACTCACCTACTTACAATGTGGGAGCATGGAAACCGTACCAGACACTCTGTAGGCACTGAGGACACAAAACAAATAAGAAGAGTCTCAATAGGGCTTTGGGGAAGACAGACAGGTAGATGACATCATCACCATGCAGGGTGGTGAGAGTCATGAGGGCAACTCAGGGCCCTAAGGGACCTCTTGGGAAAAAAAACCTGTAAGATTTGCCAGATTGGGGAACTTCTATTGGATGCGATTGTAACTGCAAGTTTAGAGGCTTGTCTTTAAGGTCTTCCGGCTTGTCACTGCTTCCCCTGCTTGTTCAAGGGGATGAAAAAGTGTGTGTATTACCATGTGGTCCACTCTTGGCTATCTGTGCTCAGATGAGGGGTGCAGAATTATAACCAGGGAATGTGACCCTCTGATATGGTCTGGCTCTGGGTCCCCATCCAAATCTCATCTCAAATTGTAATCACCATTGTGTCAATAACTCATGTGTTGAGGGAGAGACCTGGTGATTGCATCATGGGGGCAGTTTCTCCCATGCTATTCTCATGAAAATGAATGAGTTATCATGGTTTTATAAGTATTGGACAGTTCCTCCTTCACACACTCTCTCACCTGCCACCTTGTAAGATGCGCCTGCTTCCCCATCTGCCACGATTGTAAGTTTTCTGAGGCCTCCCCAGCCATGCGAACTGTGAGTCAATTAAACCTCTTTTCTTTATAAATTTTCCAGTCTCAGGCATTTCTTTATAGCAGTGTGAAAACAGACTAATACACCCTCCAAATCTGCCGTATTTGACTGTGGCAGGTATTTTGGAATTCAGGAAGTCTGATCTGCTCCCCTTACTCCTGCTGTCTACTTTATCTCAGGTGGAGGCTGTAACCTTGTGCAAAGTTCCTCATATATAACAACAGAAACTGTCTCTGACTTGGAAAAGGAGCTGGAACCAGGGCCAGTCTTGCAGTGGGAATGCAGTGGTGGAGAGAAGTAGCAGGCAGTTATGAAAATGCCTCTGTTGGAAAGAATTTGCTGCAAACACTCTGTCTTTAGGTGACTCAACTCAAGAGTCACATCCTAGGATTGGCCTGGTTTATGTCATGTGACCACACATTGGCCTCGATGAGAGAAATAATCTGCCACAAAGAAATGGGGCTGCTTTCCCAAAAGTAGGGGGCAAAGATTCTGGACAGCTAAAGCAATTATCACCAGGAGGCTCTGGGCAAGTCACTCGCTTTCCTCAGTTTCCTACCCATATAATAAGTACAATAATATCATTTATTTCCTGGGGTAGCAAGAGGTTAAGGGTAACAAATGAGTGACATGCTTAGAACAAGTTTGGTATGCAGCCAGTGTGTTCATTTCTATTGTTGTTGCAATACATCACTGTAGACGTAATGGCTTGAAAACACACACATTTATTAACTTACTGTTCTGGAGGTCAAATGTCCTAAAATAAAGGTACAACAGGTCTGTGTTCTTTCTGGAAGCTCTGCAGGAAAATCCATTTTTGTGTCTTTTTCAGCATCTAGAGGCCACCTGCATTCCTTGGTGCATGGTCTCGTCCTTATATTGCTCTGACCTCTGTTTCTATTATCATATCACCTCCTCTGATTCTGACCCTCCTGTCTCCCTCTTATAAAGATTCTGTGATTACGGTGCGTCCCCTGAGATTATCCAGGAAAATCTCCGCATCTTAAAATCCTTAACTCAAACACATCTGCAAAGTTCTTTTGGCCATATAAGGTAACATATTCACTGGTTCAGAGTATTAGGATGTGAACATATTTGGAGGGCATTATTCCGCCTAACTTGTAAGTATTCAGTGAAGACAAAAACTGTATCAATTTGTGGTTTAGATTGATGCAAGGTGCAGCCCTAGGATTTACCCTTTCTGAAAACTTATCTTACATAAGAGACAAGAAGGTTTCCAATGTCCTCTTTTAGAAAAGCATTTTTAGAATTTTAGAATATAAAATTCCGACACCAATAAAGCTAGTGATTGAGCTAATAGTGTTGCTGGATGTCAGCAAAGTCCAAAGTAAGATTTGTTGCAGTCAAAGTGTAACCCAGTTGTATACCCAAGTCATGGCAACCTTATCCACAATAGCCAAAACCTGGAAGTAACCCAAGTGTCCATCGAAAGACAGATGAATGGATAAACAAAATATGGTACATACATACAGTGGAATATGATGCATCCTTAGAAAGGAAGGAGATTCTGATACATGCTACAACATGGCTGAACCTTGAAGACATTATGCTAGTGAAATAAGCCAGCCCCAAAAGGACAAACATTGTATAATCCCACTTATATGAAGTCTCTAGAATAGTCGAATTCATATAGAGAGTGAATGGTGGTTGCCTGGGGCTGGGGGAGTAGGGAATGGGAAATTAGTGTGTGTTGGGTACAGAGTTTTAGTTTGGAAAGATGAAGCATTCTGGAGATGGACAGGGGTGATGGCTGCTCAATGATGTGAATATACTCAACACCACTCTGTAATTAAACATGGTTAAAATGGTAAATTTTGTGTTATGTGCATTGCACCATGATTTCTAAAAACTGACTAAAGGAAAGAAAGAAAGAAAATGAACATGGATAATTCTGCTCTGGATAATGGAGAGTCAAACTTACTCCTAAGGGAGGGTTGTTCACCAAGCAGAGCTGAGGAGAGTGGTCCGGGCAGAGGGATTGGCAGAGGCAAAGGTGGGTGTCTGATTGAGACCTCATTCGGAGGTTGGTGTGGTCACCAGAAGTGGGAGTGGAGCTGCGGGGTGGCCAGTGGGGGAGTGAGAGAGCGGAGGGAGGCTGGTGAGTGGCTCCTGGGCCCTATCCCCTTCCCAGTTGCGCAGCTCTAAGGCTCTCACTGTGTCAGCCTGCGGTGGGCTGAGGATGTCAGAGTTACTTGGTCACTCTTCCCAGAGTTGGTCCATCCCATTCCCACCCAGGATCAAAGCGAGCTTCCCTCCACAGGAACCCTTTGTTTATTTCCTCAATTTCCTGGTGACCTAGTTTCCCTGTCCCTGCTCTGTATTCCTACTCTCCCAACACCCCTTCATCCCACTCCTGCTGTGCTAGAAGGAAAAGACTCTGACCTTCCAGCCCAGATGGTGGCCCCTAGGCTGCTCCCAGCTCCTCGTGCCTGTGGGAGCCTGGTGAGGCCTCCGCTCCCTATCAGGCCTTGCCCTGTAACTGCGGGAGATTCTCCAAGGACCAGTAGGCACGACTGTCCCTTTGTTCTTCCAGTCCCCAGGAGCAGGGTTTCTCCCAGAGACTGAGGAGTCAACCACAAGCCCTGTCTTAGCCTTTCAAAAAAAAAACCCATTTTTTTTTCTGCTTATAAGCAATGTACATGTGTTCATGGTAGAAATTTAGATATTATAGAACATCAAAAATTATTTTAAAAATTAGTCATCATACCCTCCCAGGGATGTGAACTCTTAGCATTTTATGTATACTCTCTCTCTCTCAATCGACTTACCTCTAAGTTTATATGAGGATGTATTTTATTTTATTTTTTACATAAGAGTTAATACCTGGAAGGATTTATTTTGTTATCCATACATTTATACATACAACTATGTAATTCTTATTAATAATATAAGTAATTACAAACATTACATGATGTAATAGTTGTTCAAGTGTGCATGTTTGTTTTTTCTTTTTCAGTTAGCAGTATCTTACAAACATTTTTCTTTCATGGACTCTTCTGCAATATCCATTTAAATGACTATAATATTCCATCATATTGTTCAGTTTCTTAAACTGGGGTCCACAGTCCCTGGAAGATTTATAGGGATTTATAAGTTCACTCTGGACATTTTTTTAATTCTTATTTTTTGGGGAGGTCAAGGCAGGTGGATCACCTAAGGTCAGGAGTTCGAGACCAGCCTGGCCAACATGGTGAAGCCCTGTCTCTACTGAAAATACAAAATTACCCAGGCATGGTGGCACATGCCTGTAATCCCAGCTACTTGGGAGGCTGAGGCAGGAGAATCACTTTAACCCGGGAGGCGGAGGTTGCAGTGAGCTGAGATCGTGCCACTGCACTCCAGCCTGGGCAACAAGAGTGAAACTCCATCTCAAAAAAAATAAATAAAAATAACTTCTCATTTTTTAAAGATATAAGTAGGAGTTACAAGGAGAAAGAATGAGGGAAGAGCCTCCCAGAGAAGGTAGAGAGCCCATGCAATGGTGTTGAGGTATGAAGGAACAGGTTTCAGATATTTAGGATGGTCTGTTGTAGGGGGAAAAAAAGGATCTTGCCTGATGGGGAATGGTGAAAAATGAGTTTATTTTGGCAGAACGGGAGCCATGTCAGGCTTTCCACTCCCTTCCTGCTGTATTGACAGGTATTGAGGAATTTTTGTGGCAGGACATGGTCCATTTGCCTCTTTTCAATAGAATTGAGAGCACTGACCATTGAGTCTTGTAAGACATTGTCATATTTATTCACTCATTTTTTATTCATTTATTCATTCACCAAGAATTTGTGGAGAATGTATCAGCTGTCTATTACTGTGTGATAGATTACCCCCAAAATGTAGCAACAACAATAAACATGTATTATCTTTTATAATATCTGTGGCTCAGGAATTCAAGAGCAGCTCGGCTGGGTGGTCCCAGCTCAGGTCCTCCACGGGATTGTAGTCAAGGGGTCAGCTGGGGCTACAGTTGTCTGAAGGCTTGATTCAGCCTGGAGGATCTGCTTCCAAGGGCTCATTCACTTGCATGTTGGCAGGAGACTTTGGTTCCTTGACATGTGACCTTTCCGTAGGGTTCCTTGAGCGTCCTCACACCATGGCAACTGGCTTCTCCTACAGCAAGTGATTTAAGAAAGAGCAATATTTTTTACAACCTTGGCTGAGTAGTCCCTATCATTCCTGCAATATCATGTTCACTCAGGGACCAGCCTTATTCAGGTTGGCCCTATTCAGTGTGGGAGGGATTTGCACATGGGTGTGAGCCTCAGAAAACAAGAATGATTAGGGACCATCTTGGAGGCTGGCTATCACAGAGTGGTGAGCAAGGCCAAGTACTAAGGACAGAAATTGAATTAGATGTTCTTGCACTCAGGAAAATTACTGTGCCATTGATGTGCACAATTTCGATGACACTCAAGCTCCAGTGGGAGGTCACCTTAAAGGTACAGACAAAAAGGATTAGTCTCAGCCTAAAGGCCTTCTCTGCTCACTGTGAGCCAGCATCACTGTACTGCCAACAAAGGCTCATGAGCAGAACCCTCTTGAGCAAAACCAAGGACCAAACTCATGGTCTGCAACAAATTTGGGTCCATTTTGTTCAACCACAGGACAGTCAGTATGAAGTGATATGAAGTAAAAGAGGACCAGGAGGTCAGGCCCTAGCTCAGATTCCCTGCCTTACCTAGAGGTCATCTCACTTCCTGTTCTGACAGGCGCTTTAATACTTCCTAGAGCAGCCTTAGGCCTACATGGGCATAGGAAAAGACTCTGGACTCCAAAGGTTCTCTTCCTCCTTTGGCAATAGTAACATGTACATTTCCTCCTGTCATTGGAAGACAATTGATCCCCGTGCTTTGCTTTGAGTTAGGCTTAAGGGTGCAGGTTCCTTCCTTGGTTCCTTGGTTCTTTCCTCCCTTCCTTCCTTCCTTCCTTGGTTCCTTGATTCCTTGGTTTCTTTCTTTTTTTCTTGGTTTCTTTCTTTCTTTTTTTCTTTTTTTATTTCTTTCTCTCTCTCTCTCTCTCTCTTTCACAGGGTCTTGCTCTGTGGCCAAGGCTGGAGTGCAGTGGTATGATCACAGCTCACTGCAGCCTTGACCCCCTGGGCTCAAGCGATCCTCCCACCTCAACTTCCCTAATAGCTGGGACTACAAGCATGAGCCACCACATCCAATTAATTTTTATTCATTTTTTTAGAGATGGAGCCTCCCTATGTTGCCCAGGCTGGTCTAGAACTACTGGCCTCAAGTCATCCCCCAACCTTGACCTCTCAAAGTGCTGGGATTACTGGCATAAGCTACCCCACCTGGTCCAGGTTTCTCCTGTTTCAGAACTTGGGAGTGGAAAAAGGTCACATAACTTGTTGAGAAAATCACAACTATCGAAGTATGAAATCACTGAACTTCAGTAAGACAGAAGGGAAAGGCAACAGAGAGAACCAAGGTCTCTGCTGATGTGCAAGGAGTCAAACCCTGTGGATGCCACCTCAGCTCTATTCTCAGGAAGCCTTGTCCCAAGAGAATAACATCCAAACCTCCAAGAGAAAGCTTCTACCTGGGGGAACCTTGGTGTGACGACACATAGACTCTCCGGTTAGCATTGCTCCATCACCCTTTCTGGCCACTGGTGGGCAGAAGGTGAAGGGGACTCATTGAACTGTGATGGTACGCCAGCATGGAGTGACCCTACCCTTGTGGGCAGGGGCTGTCTTCATCTCCACACAGCAGTGTTTCAGCAATATTTCCCAGGAGATCAAGGGATGAGATTGGCATGGCAATGAGTTCAGGCAGAGTCTGAACTCCACCCATAGAATGAATTCAGGCCCAGTCTGGTGGATGGGTGGACCTTGGCAGCCTCTACCTGCCTCATCATGCCAGTTGGACTTCAGAGAAGAGAAACGACTGTGAAGGGGATTTGGAAATTGGCTTCCACAGATGAACTGAGAAGGCTCCAGTTTCTCCCCAGGGACCCTACTGGACCTGCTTTTTGGCAAGAAAATGCCAAAGGAACCACAGAGAATAGAGTTCTATAATACAGAAAGAATGTATATGAAACATGAGTCTCAAAACCAATCCACCTGGAGGGAAAACACATGGAAACCAGAATGGATGTGTTTGAAGTCTCATCTCTGAGGTTCTTGAGGGTTCCATGTCTGAAAACCATTGTCATGACGACCAAGACCATTTTTAATGCCACACAATGGGGATGATTTTGAGCATGAATGTGATTCCAAGGTCAAGTTTTCTGTGGCATGTCCAAACTGAGTCATGACGATTATGAAAAAAGCCTGGGTCAGGAGACCTGGTTCAGGTTCTCTTTCTGTCATTTACCAGCTATCTGACCCTAGACAAGACATTTTTCCTTTCTGAGAATCAAATTCCTAATTTATGCTACAAAGAGGTTGAACCGTTCATCCATGAGGTTTCTGGTTGAAGGACTCAAGGAGACATGGTTCTAGAACTGTAGCTCAATTGGTGATACACAATTAAGCTAATTGGAAGACAATTACAAGGGGACCCAGAATTTCCACAACCTTACTGAAAATTCAACAGAACATTCAGTCCCCTTATCCTCCCACAGGACTATGTGCCATCTTCAACTGACTCTAATTTGCATGATTTACTCTTTTGAGACTATGTTTTGCAATGATGCTCATACTTATATTTCTTCTAAATCCACACTGTCATTGCCCTTCCCTCTCCCATAAGTTTCTTTTCTCTTATGTTATTTTATTTTTGAGACAGGGTTTCACTCTGTTGTACAGGCTGCAGTGGCGTGATCAACCTCTTTCCCCCAGGTCCAAACAATCCTACCAGCTCAGCCTCCCAAGTAGCTGGGACTATATGAACACATCATCACACCTGGCTAATTTTTGTATTTTTGTAAAGACAGGGTTTCACCATGTTGCCCAGTCTGGTCTCAAACTCCTGAACCCAAGCTATCTACCTGTCTCGGCCTCCCAAAGTGCTGGGATTACAAGCATGAGCCACCATGCCCAGCCTGCCTCCCCCATAAGTTTCTTTGATGTGCTATTCCCTACCAGCCCTGTCTGTCACAGGTTTATTGTGTGGCTATTTATTTTCAGCAATGATTAGGAAAGCCCTCCACCCCTCCTGGACTCTTTCTGCATTCCATCTCAGGTGTGTCCATCATTGCTGTGATGGCCACCCATTCCATCCACCCTATCCCTGGCCAAAGGTTACCCACCCACTGCTTCCACATTTCTATCTTTAGGGGTGGGATTGGGGAGCTAACTTCATCCTGGGCAGCCCTTCCCCTAACCAGACACATGTTTGAAGGGCATGTGAACGTTGAACTGAGCTCTGGCTCTCTGTACCATTTCCGCCTTGGCATTTGCATCCTCATCTACAAGACAACTCTCCAAAATGTTGAAACCCAGCATTTATGTATCTCTGAGGCTCCCCTTCTCCAAGGGAAGGAGACTTAGCGTCTTTAGCTGTCCTTCATTTGAATACTTTTTAATCTCTTCACCCTCCTGGTTGAAATCCTCCAAATGTGTTCCAGTTTCTCCATGTTCCTCCTCAAATGTTTCCCAGAACTGAAGGCAAAGCTCCAGATACAGTTGGCCTGAGCAGTGCAAGATTCGTTCCTCTTGCTGCAGCCTAAGATCCCCTTTGCTTTTTGGCAGCCACATCACACCGTTGCCTCATATTGATTTGCAGGCAACTAAAACTTGACAGTGTTTGTTTTTTCTTAACATGAGCCCTTGTTAAGTCATTCTGTACTTGTACTGCTAATTTTTTTTTTGACGTAAGTACATGATCTAACATTTGACTACCCAAGAGTTCCTTCTCATGCAGCTCAGTCCCTTCCCTAGTCTGTCAAGGTTATTCAAAATCCCGAGCCGGTCATCCAGCTGTCCTTCTGGCTTTGGGTCAACAGCCAATTTGATTCGCATGCTTTCTAGAACTTAATCCAAGCCATTGATAAAAATGTTGAATAGAACCTGACCAATGACAACAGCCCTGTGCTACTAGAAATCTTTCTTGGGGTCAGAAGCCACACACTGATGGTCTGATTGCCAAATGTGGCCTGCAGATGTGTTTTGTTTGGCCTGCATAATGTTTTCTTTTTATTAAACTTTGAATTAGTGGCCAACATCTGGACTTCTAGCTTTCCCTGGATGATCAAAGATGTCTCAACACTGACTTCACAATTCAACAACAAGAGCAGCTATGTGTGATTGTATAGGTTTTAGACTGCACATTCCACCTGGATGCGTGTAGTGACCACAGCCACTAGGCAAGACATGGGCTCTCTATTTTGCCTCTGTTCCCACATTATTCCTTGTTACTAAGCACCTGACCACTCGCACTCATTGATGATACCTGTCTCACTCCTAAAGGTATTAAGTTAGTAGCCTCTACTCCCAATTTATCAGCACCTTTTGGGTATGATTTCTCAACCAGTTATAAATCCACCTAATTGTACCATCTGCCAGGCCATATAGTCTCCCTTGGATTTTATAAGAGATCTTGTTAAATGATGCATAAAACTCAGTTATCAGGGTTCACTGCGTCTCCTTGACTTACAGATTATCAAGACCATGGAAGATAAAACTGCAACTAGCCTGACCTGTCTTGATTTGGAGAACGATGCTGACTCCTTTTTTTTTCTTTCTTTCTTTCTTTTTTTTTTTTTTGAGACGGAGTCTCGCTCTGTCGCCCGGGCTGGAGTGCAGTGGCCGGATCTCAGCTCACTGCAAGCTCCACCTCCCGGGTTCACGCCATTCTCCTGCCTCAGCCTCCCGAGTAGCTGGGACTACAGACGCCCGCCACCTCGCCCGGCTAGTTTTTTTTTTTTGTATTTCTTAATAGAGACGGGGTTTCACCATGTTAGCCAGGATGGTCTCGATCTCCTGACCTCGTGATCCGCCCGTCTCGGCCTCCCAAAGTGCTGGGATTACAGGCTTGAGCCACCGCGCCCGGCCGAGTCTCACTCTCTTGCCCAGGCTGGAGTGTAGTAGTATGATCTCGGCTCACTGTAACCTCTGCCTCCCGAGTTCAAGCAATTTTCTGCCTCAGCCTCCCGAGTAGTTGGGATTACACGTGCGCCCACAACCACGCCTGGCTATTTTTCATATTTTTAGTAGAGATGCGTTTTCACCATCTTGGCCAGGCTAGTCTTGAACTCCTGACCTCGTGATCCACCTGCCTTGCCCTCCCCAAGTGCTGGGATTATAGGCGTGAGCCTCCGCACCTATCCTATGCTGACTCTTAACTATCACTATTTACCTTTCTAAGATCATACAAACTACCCTTTAAAATATTGTTTTTAGGATTTTCTAGGAGTTAACCTGGGATTGGTCATCAATCACCGAGCAAGCATGCATGAAAACACCATCTTCTTTTTTATAACAATTAAGAGTGCATTTTACCCATCTTTGGTTGTCTGATGTTTATTGTTATTTGTGATGCTTGATTTGGTGCTATTTTATCAAGTCTTCTTGAGATCTCTAGGGTAGAACCATCCAGTCAAGAGAGGAGATCCAACTGGAGTCAGTAAGTATTTCAGGTTGGGCTTTAGTTCCTTCTTACCAGTGTCAACTCTACTCTAGTCAGTCTGATTATTCTCTTTCCAGACAGAGAATCAAAGCAAGAGGAGATGAAGAACTTCCTATTCTTTTTTCCATTATAAATTTTCTAACATTAGGCACAGAAGGTAGGTCTACCCCTTTCTTGGTCATCTTCTTGCTTTAACTATCACTTTAAAAAAGAAAAGTCTTTCATATTGCTGTAACAGAGACAGCTGGATATCCATCAGCAATGTATCCTTTCCCTTTCATGGTGTAGGGTTTTACCTGTGAAGGACTGCTTGCCAAGGACTACATTTCCCAGCCTTCTTTGCACCTAGAGAGGCCATGTGACTAGTTCTTTCCAGTGAAATGCTAGAAGAAGTGATAAGTGTCACTTCTGGGCTTAACAGCTTAAGATGTGAGTGCTGTTTTCCTTTTCCCCTACTCCTGCCCCTGTGGGCTGACAGCAAAGGGCTCCTGGAGGAAAGTGGAAACACAAGGTGGAAAGAGCATGGATCCCTGCATCACCACATGGAAGACCTCCTGGTGATGAGAACACCCTCATTGAACTGTTACATGAATGAGAAAGAAGCTTTAATTATGATATGCCCATTGAACTGTGCTTTGTTGATTTCAGTGGCTAGTGTTGCTCTAATTAATAGAGTTATCCTAAGTATTTTTCAGAAGTCTCACCTGCCTGATGCTATTCTTCTAATTCTAAACTACCTGTCCACAATTAGCATCTTTGTTCTTGGTTATGTGACCTTCTCACCTTTTGTTATATGTGTCTTTTAGAATGTAAGCTTTCTGGGCATTCCCTTTACATTTAGTTTCTTCAGGCATATCCGCTTGTGCGTCTGCACTGGGACCATTTGAAACTGCATAGTCACAGCTACATTTTTACAAGCTTCCAACTCTCTTGAGGCTTATTTCCATGCTAGTCACTGCCATAGAATTGGGTCCAACATCCCACAGCCTCTAGAAACGTCAGAGTGCAATGATGGGAATTATATCAGAGACTCTGTGTTAGTTAAGATACCACTAGATGCTCAGCAACCTCCAAGATGTATAAGGGATCATGCAAAATAGATGTTTGTTACTTATTTACATAAAATCAAAAGAAGTCAGCCTAATTGGTGACTTGGGGGCGGGCTTTCCTCAAATGGACATTCAGAGATGCAGTCTCCTTTCATCTCATGGCTGAGCTGTGTCCAACGCCTGGCTTCCCAGGTATTTTCATGGCCAGGTTTCGTGCTACCACACTGCCATAAGAGCAAAAGAGTCTAGGAGGCCAGGCGCGATGGCTCACGCCTGTAATCCCAGCACTTTGGGAGGCTAAGGTGGGCGGATCATGAGGTGAGGAGATCGAGATCATCCTGGCCAACATGGTGAAATCCTGTCTCTACTAAAAATACAAAAAAAAAAAAAAATTAGCCAGGTGTGGTGGTGTGCGCCTGCAATCCCAGCTACTTGGGAGGCTGAAGCAGGAGAATTGCATGAACCCAGGAGGCAGAGGTTGCGGTGAGCCAAGATCACGCCATTGTACTCCAGCCTGGTGACAGAGCAAGACTCCGTTTCAACAACAACAACAACAACAAAAAGAGTCTAGGAAAGAGAGAAGATGCCTAGCTACTCAGCCTCTGCCACAAAGGCTAAGGTTCCTTATACTTTGAAGACCACTTTCATAGGTATTAACTCATGTTTTTCTTTTCTTTATCCAGTGCCTCAAGATGTATTTGTTGAGCACCCACTGTGTGCTCAAGAAGACATGAGTGGCCTTCTGCACTTCCTCTTTGTCCCTAGAAACATTTGTGGGTGCTTCTCTGCTCACAGGTTTGTCTCCCCTTTAGGTGTCCTCCTGGCTGGGCTGATGAGAGCTCATTCTTGCTCTGCTACCTGCACAGTGGTAGCAGACTTGACCTGCACAGCGACTTGACCCCAGCCCTGGGCTAAGCAGTTTCAACTTCCAAATCTTTCCCTACAGCTTTGTCCTGTTGCCAGGCACTGCACAAGCCACAAGGGATATACCAGTAAACAAGAGGGACTCTATGTTCAGTACAATCCTATAAGGTAGGCAGGCACATATTTTTATTCTGATTTGAAAGCTGAATCAATGGAGACCAGAGAGGCAAATGGGTTGCCCAGAGTTACACCTGCAGTCAGCAGTAGAGGAGGGCCAGGGTGCAGGTCTCCTGGCTGAGGCCACTTTGCATTGCAGTGATAACTGCAACAGTGCATATCTGAGTTCATTTTCATGCTTCCTGCTCATCTGTGCAAATCAGTCGAAGACTGCAGGCCTGACCTTAGAAAGACACTGAACTTTGGGGAAGAAACACTTGAACGAATGTCAAAGCCTGGATCTTGTCCTTGATATGTTTTCTAGGTTGGTAGGACAGTGATCCTTTTGGCTTCCCTGCTTGAGAATGGTGGAATTTGTAAGTGGAGACTCCCTGTCTAGGGCCTCCCACGTGGTAATTGAACCTCATGGTTTGGCCACAAAGCTGAGGCTGTTCCAGTCTGCTGAATTTCTCCTCCCAGACATTCAGGCTGTGGATTTGTTGGCATTCTCCTGAACAAAGCCCCAAATATTTGTCTCTCAAGTTACCACCTTGCCAAATGCACTTTGGTTCCGCTTCTAAGTAGCATGGCTACAAAAAGGTGCTATCTACAGAAGTCCCAGCCACTGTGCAGCCACTGCCAGGTTCTACCTGGTCCAACAACATCAGTCACACACAGGGCCTGCTTGGGAACCAGCCTCAGGAGATGCTCTGATCTAGGCACTTCTCAGGCTAGTTCAGAGCAGAGAAAGGCAGGGCTCCATGTTATAAAATAACCCTAGGCCGGGCGCAGTGGCTCACTTCTGTAATTCCAGCACTTTGGGAGGCCAAGGTGGGCAGATCAGCTGAGGTCAGGGATTCGAGACCAGTCTGGACAACATGGTGAAACTCTGTCTCTACTAAAACTACAAAAAATCAGCCATGCGTGATGGCGGGCGCCTGTAATCCCAGCTACTCCGGAGGCTGAGGCAGGAGAATTGCTTGAACTCGGGAGGCGAAGGTTGCAGTGAGCCAAGATCACGCCACTGCACTCCAGCCTGGGCGACAGAGTGAGACTCTGTCTCAAGAAATAAAATAAAATAACCCTAGATGTGGAGGGATGGGGCCAAAGGATTTGCTAAATGTGAGGCCTGCAGGATTCATATGTACCAAGTGGATTAAAATCACTTGGACCAAAAGTCTGAAGTTTATAAACAGTTTTTTTTTCTTATTACACCAAATAAATTATGTTTATTGTAAAAAAAAAAAAAATCGGTGGAAATAAAGGAACTAAAAATCTATCATCAGCATCATTTGCATATAATTACTCAACATTTTTTTCTCTGCTATGGATTGAACTGTGTCCTTCCATACTTCATATGTTGAAGCCTTAACCCCAATGTGACTGTATTTGAAGATAGAGCTTTTAGAGTTAATTAAGGTTAAATGAGGTCATAAGAATGGAGTCCTAATCTGATAGGATTGGTGGCCTTACTAGAAGAGAAAAAGAAAGAGATCTCTCTATTAAATACACACATGCACTGAGGAAAGACCATGTCACCCCAGAAAGAAAAGGTGGCTACAAAGCAGGACGAAAGCCCTCAACAGGAAACAAATCAACTTCACTTTGATCTGGGACTTCCCAACTTCTGAAGCCATAAGAAAATTGATTTCTGTTGTTTAAGCTGTCCAGTCTATGGCACTTGGTCAGAGCAGCCTGAGCAGACTAATACCGTCTCTATACCCTTCTTTCTCTGTGAATGTGTTTATTTCCTATTTATGAAATCGTACTATATGTTACTTTGTAAGTTGCTTTTTATCTTAATTGTATGGTATGCATTGTGTACTATGTCATTACTCTTTCATATGTCATATGTAGTGGTTGCAACATGTTTAATATTGAATATTCTTTGTTGTAGACCTACTTCAAATTATATAAGCAATATTCCATTTTTTGGATATTTAGATGGCTTCAAATATATCACTCTTATAAAAAGTGCTGCAAGGAACATCCAGCTAAATCTTTGTGTATATGTAGGCTTCTTCTAGAATAAATTGCTAGGTGCATTGAAAAGTGTGCACATTTTTAGGGCTGTTTATGTTGGTTTAATTGCCCTCCAGATAGGTAGCGCCAATTTACTGTCTCACCCTGACACTATGAGAGTGCCTATTTCCCCACATCTGTGCCCACTTTGAGTTTTATCTTTTTTTTTTAATCAGAAAGGTAGAATAGCATTCATGAGCACTTCTCTGCTCACATGTTTGTCTTACCTTGGAGACCCCCTTGGCTGGACTGATAAGAGCCTGCTCCTGCTCTGCTACCCAGACAGTGACCTGGCCCATCTCTTGGCAGTGGGTTCTGAGTCATCATGGATTCTTTCTCCACAAATGTATCCTGCTGTCCTCATCTGAGACCTCCTGGGAGACTTTCTGGAGCATTCTCCCGTACAACAGCCATGGCTTCCTTCTAAGGTTCAGAGTCCTGTGCAAAGCAGCACACATAGATGAACTGTAAGTTTAGAAAAGTTCTTGTGTTTCTGGAAGGGTTTTTAAAATAAGATCTAAGATGAATTCATAATCTCCAAACAAAAGTGGGTCATGGTATAATACTGCCCTAATAGGCTGGGCGCGGTGGCTCACACCTGTAATCCCAGCACTTTGGGAGGCCGAGGCGGGTGGATCACCTGAGGTCAGGAGTTTGAGACCAGCCTAGCCAACATGGTGAAACCCTGACTCTACTAAAAATATAAAAATTAGCTGGGCGTGGTGGCATGCACCTGTAATCCCAGCTACTCAGGAGGCTGAGTCAGGAGAATCGCTTGAACCCGGGTGGCAGTGGTTGCAGTGAGCTGAGATTTTGCCATTGCATTCCAGCCTGGGCAACAAGAGTGACATTCCATCTCAAAAAAAAAAAAAAAAAAAAAAGCATAAATACTGCTCTAATATAGATATAGATAATTATAGATATAGACAGACACAGATAAAGACATATAGACATATACACATATACAGATTGTATAGATATAGGTGTAGATATAGTTATCTAGATATAGTCTTGATTCTACCACTTCTTAGCTATATGGCCTCAACTATGTAACCTAACTTTGCTATGCCTCATTTTTCCCATTGTGATAATTGCAAAATCTCATACTTTAGACAAGAGGATTAAATGCACTGATATATATTAAATGTTTTAAACAGTACTTGATACATAATAAAAACTTGGTAAATGGAATCTGTTGTTGCTGTTACAAAACACAGGGGCCATTTCTTCCTGGATGTTGCATCAAAACAATGGGAGTCTTTGGAAAATATATAATAACTTCTAAGAAAAAGTAAAAAGCAACACTCGATGGGAAATATCATCCTGATATCCACTTAGACAACAAAGCATTTAAATAGGACAGTTTTTGCAGGAGATAAAGTATAAGGTATCCAAGCACGAAAGAGAGGTTAGGCATAAAGGAATTTATGCACAGGCAGAATCTCATTACCCCAAATATCAAGTCGTCTGATGATGGAATTAAGCCATTGATGCTCAATGTCACTTCATCTTTAAAGGCAAGGCCACGGACCTCCTGTCTAGGGCCATCTTCCCAGTGGAAGAGTTGGTTGCTCTGAATGCTTTAGCTCATCTCATTTCCTGTCTCTGGTCATGTTTATTGTCAAGGGCTGGTTGAGCCAGAGAGAAGGGTCAGTTTCATGGCCCTGGAAAACAGCAAAGTTTAATTGTATTTCTAAAAACTCTAGGCTTGGCAACCAACTCTGCTACCTGGACTTGATCAATGAGAACAACATCCAGACATCCGTAGCATGGACTCCGGAGTCTGAGTGCCTAGGTTCAAATCCTCGTTCTGCAACTCACTAGCTCTGAGTCTCAGCTCTTTCACCTATAAAATGGAGCCAATAAAAGAACCTGCCACATAGAGTTGATGTAATGATTAAATATGTTAATCTGTATAAAATGCTTGGAACAGGGGTCAGCACAGAGTAAATGCTCAATAAATATGGAGTGGCTTAAGAGCTGTCTCAAGGCCAAAGGATGAATTTGGTGGCCCCTCAAGGTTCTTCTGATCCAGGTCAACTGTGCCATATTTTCTACAAGGAGGTTGCAGACAGGTCTCTTCCAAGCCCCTTCCCCTTCCTCATCTTCTGCCCAGAGTAAGTGCAGCTCCTACTCCAACATGCACAAAGCAGCTGATGCCCTGAGACTAGGCTGAGAGCTACGCAGCTGTGGGTAGCAAGCTCCTGTGCCCTTCTGTGCTCCCCATCAAATACTAGGGTCTTGAGAAAGAAAACCAGACTGTCCCCAAAGAGGAGGTAAATACAAAAACCATTTTGTGGTTTGTGCTGGAAGAAACTTAACCTGACAGTGTGAGTAAATGAGTGTGTTTCTTGTCCTAAAGACCCCACTTGAAGAGGGTGGGATCCCAGTTAAACACTTCTGCTCCCCGTCTTATTAACAGCAGTCCTATCTCAGCCAAAAGAAAGGGAGAGAGAGGAGAAAAGAGACCAGCAGCCTCACTCCCTGAAAAAGAAAGGAATCCAGATTTCAAACGCTCAGACTTATTTTTCTTTCAAAAGGCAACTTCAGAAACCTGTCCACCCTCCATCAAAGAGTGGAGCTGTTTGAAGCAGCCCCCTCCCCAAGCCTACCTGCTGATTATTCAGGAAAATATTATATTGACATGACTCTTTAGAATATCAAGGATTTGCAGTGTTTGGGCCCAACCCTGTGACTATCTTGCATCCACACATGATTAAAAATTTAGATGGCTAACTTTGAAACAATCAAATGCATTAGAAGCTTCATAATGAGCCACTATCTGAACTAAAACACAGCAAACTTCAGAAAAGTGCTTCTGTGGAAATTCCATCGTCTTTGATCCGGTAAAGTCACGGCAGGGTGGATTTATTTCAAGTTTATTTTTTGGCATACTGGTCCTCCCGAAATATTGGGAGATATCTTTCTTAGCAAGATGTGGGAGAAAACAATGGTGCCGTCTCTTTCATTTATCTGCAATTTGACAGGAGTGCAGTTTATTAACTTGAAAAGAGGCAGAGACATTATCTGAAGCCCGGAGACTCTGGTGGGGATCGCCTCCCTTTTGTACCAGTGGGAGTTGGCGACATTTTGAACCTGCTCACCATTAAATGCCTTCCTGAGTGGTGGAAGAGCCTTTAAAAAGAAAGCCGACGCATTTATGATGTAAATTCGTTATTTTGACAGTCTTTGAAATCTGTCATATTCACATCTGATTTAATGCCTTGCAAAAAAAAGTCCCTTTTCTTTTAAAACACTTTTAAGATTTTCAAAGCCATTTTCATGTAGCAAACTATTGTTATACCTAACACAACCTGAAAGTATTTTAGCAAAGGAACTTATAGGATTCTGTTTTAAGTCGTGTTGAGTTTTAAAACATGGCAGTCTTCAAATAAGCTTTGACCAGGATATCTCTTTTTGATTAGTGAAAAGCTGTTCTTGATTTTCGCGTACACAATTAGGCAGCACAGATGGCTATCAGCTTAGGCAATCATTTCGTATACAAGAAGTTGGCCTTATGAGCAGCTGCGTATATTGTTGTATATTTTGGGTAACTGAATCTTCTAGACCATAGACTATAGAGGTCTCCTATCAACCATCTAGCTGTCCAGAACAGAGCAGAGTTTCTCAACCAGGGGCAATTTTGCCTCCCAGGGGAAACGTAGCAATATCTAGAGACACACTTTGTTGTCACAGTGAGAGAGAGGTGCTATGGTATCCAGAAGGTAGTTTAGGGGTGCTGCTTAACTCCTTAGGATGCATAGGCCAGCCTCTTACAACAAAGAATTGCCCCTCCCAAAATGTCAATAGTGGCAAGCCACAGAGGCAGTCGGTAAAGTCTCTCCCTGCAACCTGTGCACCAGGCTAGCAGTTACCAAAGAAGCATGAGAACAGCTTGGGCTACTTTTTTATTTATTTATTTGTTTGTTTGTTTGTTTGTTTGTTTTTCACTGATTTTGGGGGAACACGTGGTGTTTGGTTACATGGATAAATTATTTAGCGGTAATTTTCTGAGATTTTGGTGCACCTGTTACCCGAGCAGTGTACTGTACCCAATGTACAGTCTGTTATCCCTCACCCCCCTCCCACCTTTCCCCTGAGTCCCTAAAGTCCATTATATCATTCATATGCCTTTGCATCCTCATAGCTCAGCTCCCACTTGTAAGTGAGAACATATAATATTTGGTTTTCCATTCGTGAGTTACTTCATTTAGACTGATGGTCTCCAACTCCACCCAGGGTTGCTGCAAATGCCATTATTTTGTTCCTTCTAATGGCTGAGTAGTATTCCATGGTGTGTTTATATACACATATATAAATCTCACAATTTCCTCATCCGTTCATTGGTTGATGGACATTTAGGCTGGTTGCATATTTTTGCAGTTGTGAATTGTGCTGCTATAAACCTGCATTGCAAGTGTCTTTTTCATACAACTTCTTTTGGGATTGCTGGATCAGATGGCAGTTCTACTTTTTGTTCTTTAAGGAAGCTCCATACTGTTTTTCATAGCGGTTGTACTAGTTTGCATTCCCGCCAGCAGCGTAAAAGTGTTCATTTATCACCACATCCAAACCAACATCTATTATTTTTTAATTTTTAAATTATGGCCATTCTTGTGGGCGTAAGGTGGTAGGTAGCTCCTTGTGGTTTTAATTTTCATACCCCTGATAATTAGTGATATGCATTTGAGCATTTTTCCAGATGTTTCTTGACCATTTGCATATCTTCTTTTGAGAACTATCTATTCATGTCCTTTGCTTGGGCTGCTTCTGAACAAATAGAGATTCTCAGAACCCTTTCCATACCTACTGAAACAGGTCCTCTAGGGAAGGAGTTGAAGGAATCTTCATTGTTCAGATGTGTCCTGGGTAATTCTGCTATGGTTAGTCCACAAATGAGTGTCTGGGGACCATCACAATAAACCATAGGCATCTTTTCTTTTTGAGAAAGAGTCTCTGCCTTCCTCAGAATTATTAACTTTTACTTTTTACACAAGTCTGATAAGCTTGTCTATTGCCTTCTGAGTTCAGGACATTTAGATGGAGCTTAAATTCAACACTTACGGAACAAAAATAAGGGAACTGCAAAGGAGACACAGCAGACAGAGGTCAAGGGTAGGAGGACACCAGGCAGGTGGCAGGGGAGGTGTTGTAGGCAGGAACAAGTGGTTAACCACGTCCCCGATGTCAACCATGGCTGGGTATGCTTCTGTCGTACAATTGTGTGTGTAGAGGAACAGTGAAAATACTTAGCCAGTGATAAGACACAGGCCAGTCAGAGCAGATGCGGGCCCCAGCAGCAGGTTCAGGGACCCAGAGACCCTCTGCTGTATCAGTCATTCACTCTTAGGTGTCCGAAATGTGGGGAAGTCCAGGAGGTCCTGGGAGAGCAGGCAAGTAGTTGGGACAGCAGATGGCATGCAAGAAACTAAAAGCTGTGGCTGTTTATCAACCATTAGCCCAGTATTTCAATATTTTCACCCCAGTGCTAGGATGTCCCATTGGATCACAGCCCTGCATATGTGGTATTGGGGCCACTGGTCAGCTGGTTCTAGAACAGTATTTTTAAAAATCTAGTTTTGCCCTGGGCACGGTGGCTCACGCCTGTAATCCCGGCACTTTGGGAGGCCGAGGTGGGCGGATCACCTGAGGTCAGGAGTTCTGGACCAGCCTGGCCAACGTGGAGAAACCCTGTCTCTACTAAAAATACAAAAATTAGCCAGGTGCGGTGGCGTGCCTCTAGTCCCAGCTACTTGGGAGGCCGGGGCACGAGAATTGTTTGAACCCAGGAGGAGGAGGTTGCAATGCGCCAAGATGGCGCCACTGCATTCTAGACTGGGAGACAGAGACAGAGTGATACTGCTTCTCAAAAAAAAAAAAAAAAAAAATCTAGTCTTGATCACTTTAGAAGCCCCTGGAGTCTTATTAAAAATCCAATTCACTAGGTCTCAACCTAGGCTATGCAAATAAGATCCTGCGGCAGTATCGTCCCAAGAATCTGCATTTTAACCAGCTCTTTGGGTGACTTGAACACCTGATGAAATTTGAGAACCACAATGTAGAGGAAAAGTGATAACCATTTCTGAAATTGAAGGACTTTCTGAATGTGAAGGTAGGGGCACTCACAGTGTCTGCAGGGTGGGGCGGCGGCGGGGGTGGGAGACTGGGGTTTGGGTTCATTTTGATGGAATCCAAATCTCACATTTTTTTTTTTTCAACACAGTCTTCAATCCAAACAAACCTTCTCAGGTTCACTAATCCCTATTACCGAGTGGATTTTAGCTGGATCCGCACTTCTTTATCAGTTGGCAAGACATTTTCATCTCATACAGAGGTCTTCCTGCAATTCTACTTCAAAGTGGCAAACCCAGGAACATTGGGGAAGGAGTTTCAGAGTGTTTACAGATGCCTTATCGCTCTGGGGGTGGGGAGGGAGAGGCAGGGAGTTTGGGTAAAGGAACAAAATTCTCCAGAGCAGTTCAGAGCTAGCTAATCTGGTAAGGCTATCAAACAGTAGCTTAAAAGATCTCTCCTACAAAGAGGGAAAATTCAGTTTTCTGGCTTGTCAATCACCCAGGATCTAGGCTGGTGTCTTCAAGTACAGAGAATTGTCCTTTATGGGGTGTTAATTACAGGATCTGGAAGCAGATGTGTGAGGGTGTAGACACACACACAAGCACACGTATCATCTCATATGAGGATATTTATGTATGTGAGTGGGTGTCCATATAATTAGGGGAATAAAGTGGCTTTCCTCCAACTACACTGGAGAGGGAAAATGGAAACCATTATCTCTATTTCTGAGTTGAATTGGGGGTGGGAGGAGAGGGAAGGGGATTGGTTTTACCAAGTCACCCTCTAATTCTTTTAATTGCCTGATATGAGAAAGGGACAAATATATATGTTTTTCTTTTGTCACCTAGAAATACACTGTTCTTCCCAATGTTTCCCCCTGGAGAAGGGAAGTTGAATGTTTCAGACTCAGAAAAATGAACTGGAAAGTCCGCAGGTGGAGCACAGAGTCACAGAGAGGAACCATCTGGGGACGTTTGGTGTTTGCCCTTCCTCAGTCTCAGGGGAGAGTGGGGCTCAGGGATGGAGCACCCATGGTCTGACCTGTTTGGCATAAGTGAGGCCTGACTGCTAGAAAAAAAAAAAATAGTTTGGAACTTGGCCTAACAGACTTGAGTCCGTTCAGAATATAGTATGCCATGTAAACCACCAGAACAGTGCATGGGAGAGAGAGGGTGACCCCGTATTTGGATAAACCATAGGGTATTTCCTTTGCAGAAAGTGTATTTAATCATGTTTAAGTATAGGTTTGTTGTGACCGGGAAAAAGTCACTGCCACCATTGATTTTCCCACAGAAGGGCTTGGTTCTCACAGCATCAGCAACCAAGCACCAGAGGGTTTCCCTAGCCCTCTGCCTTCCCAGGGAAGCGAGGCTGTGGACTCAGCCACAACAGGGGCCTTTCTCCTCTGATAATCACAGGACTGTGTTTCTTTAACTATTTTTGCACCTTAGGGTTTCTCAGAATTCTCATCCTTTTCATTTCTCTTTGGGGTTTCCTCATTTTCTGATGGCATGATTTTGGAAGATGAATTGCTTCTGGTTACAGAAGGCTGAGGCTGCTTAGACCTTGAAGGATCTGTGCATTCTTAGCCCCTGGGAGAGACTTTCTGAGAGGGCAGTCAGCATGAGACAACAGCAGGAACTCCACAGCCAGACAGCTTGGGTTGGAATGCTGGCTGCTCCCTGACTCTCTCTCTGTGACCTTCGGGAAGTTGCTTAACTGCTTTGTGCCTCAGTTTCCTGTAAAGTGGGGATAATCCTAGTGTCTGCCTTATAGGGTTGTTTGAGGATGAGACCAGAGTGCCTGGTACAGGGAAACATCCACAGACTGTCCGCTACCATGATTTTTCTGCTCCTTGCCTCATGCCCCCGATAGCTCCACATACGGGGTTTAATCACCTTCTGAGCTTGCCCGTTGTGTAGTGTGGGACAAGAGCTCACAGCTGGGGGGCTAAAACAGAGGCTGAAACTGCAGCTGCTGATGGGAAGGGGGAATGATTGGGGATTTGTCTACCCAGAGGAGCGTTTGTGCCACTGGAGGGGCTGCTTCGAGAGGGAGCTCTGGGGAGGGCGATGTTGGTGCTGACCCCTCTGAACGGTGCCTGCAATGGACCTTATCATTGTGCTATGTCTAAGCAGGCTGAGCCCCATCCGAATGGGCTCCATGTGGCCTATTTGTGCCTTGCATCGGCTGCCTCCCAGGTTCAGCAAAGTGTCAGTACAGGCGCCAGGGTTCTGCTTACTGATTTTGTTCCTAAGACTCTTCTCTGCACAGTGTAAGATGCGTAGGCCTCCTCCCTGACACTCGTGATGGGTCTCCAGCTTCTATTCCAACCCATCCCTCAACACCAGAGCCATCTATTTAAATCACAAATCAAAACATTCTGCTCCCTGCTAGAATCTCACCAGTAAAATAAAACCCTAACACCTTCCTATGACTTGCAAAGGCCCTCGATGTGGCCTTTTTGGCCTGAGCTCATTTCTCTGCAGCCACGCTGGGCCAGTTTGGGGTCCTTTGACTTGCCAGACTCAGTCCTGCCTCTAGACCTTTGTCCCTGCGGTAATCTCCACCAGGATTTTGCTTCTCCTAGCTCCTCCTTCTCCTTCAGATCTCAGCCCAAATGTCACCTCCTCAATGGGGCCCTTGCGAACCACGTGACCCAAAGTGGTCCCTTCCCTGCCAGGTACTGCCCCCTTCACTCTGGGAATTTACCACAATCTGTAAGGATGCAATCCACACCAGACTGGAAACTCTCCAAGGGCTTGGTCTGCATTTGATATACCACTTTTCCCCAGTGCCTAGGATAAGACATGGCACATCTTGGCAATGGAAATACACATTTTTTTAAATTAATGGATAAAATTCTGCCGTTTGTCTGTTTCCTGGGAGCTCTTTGAAGTGCCTTTGACTCAAGATGATGACTTTGGGCAGATGTGAGGAACGGTTTGGCTACTTACCAGCACGAGGACCTTCTATAAGTTATGTAAACATGTTGGACCTCAGTGTCTTCATCTACAAAATGGGGACGATGTCAGCCTATGTTTTTTTTTTTTTTTTTTTTCAGACAGTCTCACTCTGCCACCCAGGCTGTAGTACAGTGGTGCCATCTTGGCTCACTGCAACCTCCACCTCCTGGGTTCAAGAGAGTTTCCTGCCTCAGCCTCCTGAGTAGCTGGGCACCACAACGTCCAGCTAATTTTTGGTTTTTTTTGTTTTTGTTTTTTGTTTTTTTAGTAGTAACGGGGTTTCACCATGTTGTTCAGGCTGGTCTTGAACTCCTGACCTCACATGATCCACCTGCCTCGGCCTCCCAAAGTGCTGGTATGAGCCACCGCACCAGGCCAATCTGGTTTGGGGCAAAATGAGCGTGGTGCCCAGCCCAGAATAAATGCTTAGTAAATGCTCTGGTGGCTCTGGTGGTAAGTGCTGTGATGGTCATTGTCACTGCTATTATTAAGGGGCAGGGGAGGCAGATTGCCCAATGCATCTCTTCAACACACATGCCAATTGTCATCCACTTAGCCCTTGACACAAGGTCTGAATAATTAATGTGAACATTTTCCCAGAAGGGGAACCCCAGTCACCCATCTGTCTACATCAGCCTCAATGTAAGTTGATTTGTAGGCTGAGAGCAGAAGGGCTCCAAGAAAAATAAAAGCAAACTCATTTAAGAGTAAGAGAGAGGGCTGGGTGTGGTGGTAATCCCAACACTTTGGGAGGCCAAGGCGGGCAGATTGCCTGAGCTCAGGAGTTCGAGACCAGCCTGACCAACGTAGTGAAACCCCATCTCTTCTAAAAATACATAAATTAGCCAGGCATGGTGGCGGGCACTTGTAATCCCAGCTACTCAGGAGGCCGAGGCAGGAGAATTGCTTGAACCCAGGAGGCGGAGGTTGCAGTGAGCCGAGATCATGCCATTGTACTACCCTGGGCGACAAGAGCGAAATTCTGTCTCAAAAAAAAACAAACAAAATAAATAAATAAACAAGAGTAAGAGAAGGATGAGATTGCCCAGGTCAAGTACAGACCACCTCAAGAAAGTCAGACACCTTGACTCCCCAGAGACACCAAAATATGCTCAAGTTCCAACCTACCAGTTGGCATCTGTAGGATGGGTGGTCTGAGAGTATGAGGGACCCAGGGACAGAGTAGAGGGTTGAGGCAGAGCAGGGACTGAGCAGTGAGGTTGTGCAGATTCAAGATGAAGGGCGTCTATTTTCAATCTTGACCTTGGCCTTCAGCCATCATTGCCCCTGGCTGGAGAGACCCAGGAGCCCCGGGTCAGCCCACTCTCCCCACCTCCAATGCCTCCACCTGTCCCTGGAGTCCTTCTCCAGCCCAACCTCCCAGAAGCAGCTTGTGGGGTGCCAAGGTCAACTCGACTGTGTCCCAGGCTTAATCCCCTTGTTCTGCCGGGCCTCGGTTCCTCCCTCTCCCAGCCTAATCACCGTCATCATTTGCGGTGTCAGGCAGTTATCGCTGGGATTAAAGAGCTCTGAGTTGGAAAAACACGTTGAACTGCGTGTATGAAAGTGTTTGAAGGAGAGTGTTGGAAAAGAGTGAGATAATGGACTATGGGGACAAAATGCCACTTCTAGGTGTGGCAAGGAAAGTCGCTTTGCTTCTCTGAATTCCCATTACCTTTTTTTTTTTTTTTTTTTTTGAGATGGAGTCTCGTTCTGTCACCCAGGTTAGAGTGCAGTGGCACGATCTCGGCTCACTGCAGTCTCTGCCTCCCAGGTTCAAGCAATTCTCCTGCCTCAGCCTCCCGAGTAGCTGGGATTACAGGTGTGCGTCGCCACACCGGGCTAATTTTTGTATTTTTAGTAGAGATGGGGTTTCACCATGTTGGCCAGGATGGTCTTGATCTCCTGACCTCATGATCCACCCACCTCGGCCTCCCAAAGTGCTGGGATTATAGGCATGAGCCACCGTGCCCGGCCCATCTTTTAATTCAGTAAAAGCCTTTCTGCCATTACCATCTTTTCTTCCCTCCCTCTCCCTGCCCACCCCCATACACAGAATGGGATAACTCCTACTGAGCCCCAGTCACCTGGAATTGCTTTGGGTTAAAGAAGTGTGTTTCAATAGCCTTTTCCATGACTTGTAGAAAGGGACCATCAGAGAGTCAAAGATCACTTTATCATTCACTTAAGTGCAGATGAGTGGAACACCCACAGAAGGTTGAGGATCACTAGAAAGAGGAAGGTGAACAAATAAGAAGGCCACTGAGGTTTTGCTCAGTAGAGAGGCAGGTGTAATCAGTTTTCTCTTGCTGGGTACAAATCAAAGTCCTTTCAACTGGGCTTGAGCCAGCCCAGAAGGCACTGGGGTGTTTGCCCTGTAGTCTGAAGACAGTGGCTCGTCTGGAGAGAGGGAGCATTGGCCAGAACTGAAGACCTGGCCAGGTAGCCCAGGGAGCAGGATGTGTATGTGCGCCACCTTCGTAGAAGGGCGTTTCCTTAGTTTGACTTCTTGATGCCTCGGGAATAAGAGTACAGAGTGGGGAGAAGTCTGGAGCACACTGGATTTTCTTGAACAACAGGTACACATTTGAGCTCACAGTTCCCTTGCAGAGCTCTGGCCAAGCCCACCTTACTGGGGTGTGGAGTGAGCTGTGAGAGAGAGAGAGGGAGGGAGGGGCACAGGGCTGGAAGGGACTCAACAGCTGCAGCGGAGCTGGTGGAAAGTGCTTATTTCTGATTCTAGAGAATCTGTGACTACCCTTACTGGCAGTGTTCTCTTTCTTTTCTTCTGAAGCCCAAAGCAGTTGGATTGCAAATGACAAGAACTCGGGGCTTGGGGAGAGACTCTGAGGGTGTTTCTTCGTGGATTAATAAAAACCTCCAAAAGAAAATGCTTAAAAGCTTAAACACTCGCTGATGACCCAGATGGGATTTTTAGATCTACACCAGTGCCAGAGGCAAATGCGGACCATGCCTAATTGTCTGAAAACAATTCTTCCCGGAATGGCTCTACAATTCGGTCTTCTTTTAGCGTTCCAGTGGGGGTGGGAATCTTGGGAGAGAGGATACAAGAAGGCAGTAAGAAAAGGGAGTGTGGAAAGCAAGACAAAATCATTTTTTTGAGACTCCCTTTTAAAGGGGCACCCTCTGTAATGAAAACTGTGGAGCAAATTCATTTGGACATACAAGTGCTCTCGTTTTTCAAGTATGAGATTGCAACCATTACTCTTTTCCTGTTCTGTTTTCTAGACAGCTGGTAGGTACATAGGTAGATAGATAGATAGATAGATAGATAGATAGATAGATAGATAGATTTTTCCCTCACTTTTGGACCATTTGAGTAGGTTGCATACATTGCAGCCCTTGACCTCTTCATATTCTGATGTGCATTTCCTAAGAGCAAGAACATTCTCTTATATAACTATAGTAAATTACTGAATTCAAGACATTTCCATTAAGACAATGCTTTGTCTAATTCACAGTTCTATTCCAATTTCATCAGCTACCCCCAACATGTGTCCATTATAGCAGTTCTTATTTTTTTTGTGATCTATCCAGAATCACGTAAAGTAAAGATGATCTTTAGGCCTTAATTGAACCCCAACAATGTCCATGCTGTTTGCTTTATGTACTGTACACTGGGTTTCAGAAAGTATTTCAAACAGCATACAAAAAGACATAAATATATAATAAGATAAAATACAAACCACAAATATCAGTTGAAATAAATGAAACAGAGGGGATATGAGAAAAGAGAAGCTGAAGCTGCGGATGAGATCATTTCACAAGGACATACCTTGAAGTCCTTCATGTCTGTTGCTTAAGTAAGCCATGCTTTCACCTCTAAGCTTTCTAGCGGCCAAGGCAAGGAAAGAAACAAGAATGGATAGGCAGGACAATGGGATGGTCCTAGGTTGGGAGTTCTATCTTGTGAGATAGATTTTGTTTTAATGTTAGTGTCTATAGTTTACAACTGCAATACAAACTCTCTACTCAGCTTCTTCTCCAAACTCATGTGTCCCTGACCTCTGGGCTGAAGGGAGACAGAAGCTAGAAGAAACCTCTTGGTAAACAGTAGTTCACACACACTTGAGTGTGCATTGGATGATTGCTTCTCTCCCTCACTGGAGGGCTGGACCTCATTTGTTTTGCTCCTCATTGTCTCTCTAGGGCCTGGAAAAGGGGTCCCCAACCTCCATGGCCCATTTCTGCACAGCAGGAGGTAATTGACTGGTGAGCAAACCAAGCTTCATCTGGATTTACAGCTGCTCCCCAGGGCTGGCCTTACCACCTGAGCTCCACCTCCTGTCAGATCATCAGCAACATTAAATTCTCATAGGAGCGCAAACCCTACTGTGAATTGTGCATGTGAGGGATCCAGGTTGTGTGCTCCTCATGAGAGTCTAATGCCTGATGATCTGTCACCATCTCCCATCACCCAGATGAGACCATCCAGTTGCAGGAAAACAAGCTCAGGCTCCCACTGATTCTACATTCTGGTGAGTTGTATAATTATTTCATTATATATTACAATGTAATAATAATAGATATAAAGTGCACAATAAATGTAATGCACTTGAATCATCCCGAAACCACCCCTCCCCCCACCCCAGCCAGTGGAAAAAGTTGTCTTCCGTGAAACAAATGACTGGTGCCAAAAAGATTGGGGACTGCTGGCCTAGAATAATCTCAAGCATGGAGTGAGTGCCCAAGAGGTTTTCTTCTGAATAAATGAATGTCTTTAGGAACCAGCCTGTCCCCCTCCACACATGTCCCGTTCTGTGTCAGCCCTTTCTCCCAGTGAAGTCTAGAAACCCCAAAGGAGCCGAACAGTTTCTCTGCTCGAATGTGGAATCTCAACTCTCAGAGGGCAGCCGGGCAACTGGTGGACACTTGATAGCACTTGGGGTGGGAACAGAGTCTGGCGTTGGCCAGGGAGGTGAGGACACCACCCCCCGCCCCGACCTCTACTGTGTGTTGCAGTTGCACAAAAGAGACATCTGGGTCACACCCGGCTGGAAGGGGGGGCCCAGTGGCGCCAGTGTTCCTTGGGAGCACTGGGCAGCCCTTCGCCTGGCCCCACCACCCTCCTCCCCGGCAGTGCTCACCACCTCCAGAAGCGCCACATGGCATTAGGGCTCCAGCTCCTGGCCACATGCTGGGGTCCCAAGGGTGCACCACCACCGCACTGTCCCCTGGCACCTTGGGGTCACTTGGGGGGCATTCAGCTTAGACCCATGTGCCTGGTCTTCCTCTAGTGCCCCCTCTTCCTGTCCCAGCCCTCCTCCGACACCTCCACCTCCCCTTCCCCCATCTCACACTTGAGGCTGGCCCTAGTTCCTTGGGATTCAGTCAGAGCCTCCAACACATCTTTTATTAATATTAATTCTAAAAAGAATTTTTTCAATGCTATTTACCATCTGTTTTCTCCCTTGGCTGAAAATAATTGGAGATGAAACGCCTGCTGCTTGGTCCCCCGCACAGTCTCAGAAGAAACAATGGAGGCAGACAGTGACTGCTTTTCTTTTTCCCCAAGCAAAACAAGCTGGAACAAACTTTCCATGCTGGGTTGCAGAAGTTGCACTAAATCAAGCGGGTCTCCAATCCCCGAGTTCCTTATCTTCTGCACACTCAGAGCCCTTTGCATTTTGGGACCAGAAAGCCTTCTCTGGGACGGCGGGGTGGGAGGGGGAGCTCTTTGATTTCGATTAGCCAAGTTCGCTAATTTTCCTCTGTCCTAACGACATCTGGCACATTTGATGTTCCACTCAAGTTTGCACCATCTGTAAATATAAATAGCCTGGTCTTGATTCCATTAGAGTTCCATGAATGGAACAAAAATATTCCAAACTGACTCTGTCATGTCATAGATTCAACGAGACTGGGCTCCTGCTTTGGAGAAGGGAAGGGGATGTGGTGTGGTTTCCTCCTTCCCATGGAGCCAGACCTTCTCACTTCCTGGCCGATGGGCTCTAAGCCTCCCTAGATGCCGTCAAGATCATGTAAAGCCATGTCATCACTACTGGAAAGGAACTTACAGAGGGGCCCTGGGAAGGTAAAAAGCCAAGGCCAGAGTGGACCACCGCAGGTCAACGCAACTGGGTCAGCAGCAGAGGCAGGAGGAGAACCTGTGTGCGCTTTCTGAGGGGAGGCGTCATGGGGCCGCCGCCTTCCCAGGAAGCCGCAGCCCCGAGCCAGAGCTCCCCTGGGTATGGCACAGCCTGAGTCACTCAGGGCACCAGTGGGTACTTTGCCGACTTGATGCTGAGCCCTCATCCTGCCAACTCGTCCAGCCCCACTGCCCTTGTGCCCACCAGTGGGCATGAAGGGTTCAAAGTTTGCAGCAGAGCAAGCCACTGTCAACCCATGGGCTCAGCATGGGTCTGTGGCACTGGATTCAGTTCTTACAGGCACTCACTGACTTTGCCTCCATCCTCCTGTATGCTTTGCCTCCTGCCGGGTCATTTTGTGTCTACCCCTAGGTGTCCAGGCTGTGCTTATTCAATCTGTAATCTCTCCCTCTCCATCTTTCTTTCCCTCTCCCTCTCTCTCCTCGCCTCCTCCTCACTCTCTCTTTCTCTCTTTCAATCTCTCTCCAATTTCTCTCCCCTCTCAATTTCCAAGAAAAATACTAGGATCCTTTTCCTAGATGTTATGATCTAAATATTTATGTCCCCCACCCCAAATCCATATGTTGAAATCCTAACTCCATAGTAATGGTTTTAGGAGTTGGGGCCTTTGGGAGGTGATCGGCCCTTTGGGAGGTGATCCGGCCGTGACAGTGGAGCTCTTGTGATGAGGTTAGTGCCCTTATAAGAAGAGACACAGAGAGACACGTCCTCTGCCTCTGCCCCATGTGAGGACACAGCCAGGAGGAGACTGTCTGCAAAGCAGGAAGGGCACCCTTGCCGGATACCAGATCTGCTGGAGACTTGATTTTGGACTTTCCAACCTCCAGAATCATGAGAAATAGATGTCTGTTGTGTCACCCATCCTGTGGGATTTTGTTGTTGTTGTCGTTACAGCAGCCTAACAGATTAAGACACTAGGTCTCCTGAATACTTCTCAGCTTCAGGGAAAATCTGCTCTTTGTAGAGCGACCTGAAGTTTGACCCAAGAATGGCCCTGAACTCTGCCTGTCTCACCCCAGCTGAGCTTGGTCTTATGTCTTGTTTCCCTCTGTTCACTATACCCTCAGATAGCATCTGGACATGGCTGAATTTCCTCCCTAAACCTCGAGCTCATTCACCACTCTGTCTCCAGTTTCTCTACTGAGAGACTTTGAAAAACCTGGCCCTGTGGGAATTCCCCACCCCAGCACAGCTATCTGGGGGTGCCTTGCAGGCAGCCCTAACACCAGCCAGCCTTTCTATAAGAAAGGCTTCCAGAACACAATGCTTTGGGGATACATACCTGCCAAGGGGAGATTTGCTAGATAAATAAGTTTGAGATACTGGGTGCTATGGATTGAATATGTATGTCTCCCCTAAAATTAATATGTTGGGGTCCTAACCTCCAGTGTGTCTGTATTTGGAGATGGGGCCTCCAAGAAAGTAATTAAGGTGGAGCTCTGATTCAATGAGATTAGTGTGCTTAAAAGAAGAGACACCAGAGTGCACTTTCCATCTCGGTCTCTCTCTTCCTCTCTCTCTCCTTCTCTCTTTCTCTGTGTGTAACAAGGAAAGGTGATATGAGGATACAGTGAGAAGACAGCTGTCTGCAACCTAAGAGGAGAGCTTTCACCAGACACCAATCCTACTAGACCTTGATCTTGGATGTCCAGCCTCCAGAACTGTGAGAAAATAAATTACTGGGGCCAGGCATGGTGGCTCACACCTGTAATTCCAGCACTTTGGGAAGCTGGATCACCTGAGGTCAGGAGTTCAAGACCAGTCTGGCCAACATGGATAAACCCCATCTCGACTAAAAATACAAAAAAAATGTGCCAGGCGTGGTGGCGCATGCCTGTAGTCCCAGCTACTCAGGAGGCTGAGGCAGGAGAATCGCTTGAAACTGGGAGGTGGAGGTTGCAGTGAGTAGAAATTGTACCACTGCATTCCAGCCTAGATGACAAAGCAAGACGCTGTCTCAAAAAGAAAGAAAGAAAGAAAGAAAGAAAGAAAGAAAGAAAGAAAGAAAGAAAGAAAGAAAGAAAGAAAGAAAGAAGAAAAGAAAAGAAAAGAAAAGAAAACAGAAAAGAAAAGAAAAGAAAAGAAAAGAAAAGAAAAGAAAAGAAAAAAGAAAAGAAAAGAAAAAGAAAAGAAAAAGAAAAAAGAAATTTCTGTTGTTGAGGCCACCGGGTCTACCGCATTTTGTTATGGCTGCCTGAGCAGGCTAATACACTTTGGTAAGCCAGGTGAACAGGTTTCAACACATTCATTCATTCATTCATTTGTTTGGTCAATAAATATTTGCTGAGCTCCTCCTGAAGTCAAGGGCTGGGCTGGGCTGAGTCCACCCAGCATCCTCTGCTCCTTCCACACTCTGATGTGCTTTGTGGTTCCCAAAGAAGGGGCTGTGATATGCATGGCCCTCACTCTTATCTCACCATAGAACACTTTTGGTGAGGAGCAATGTATCCCAATGGGCACTTTGAGAAACACTCAAATAATGCTTTGGTCCAATGGAGAGATGGATTCTTTGGGTTGCGTTTTATCACGGCTGTTATTTGATACAGCAGAACTGGGCACCCGTATTGGGTACAGCATCAGGCTGAAGGTTGAAAAGCAAAGATAAGATAGGAGTCGGGAGAAAACGCGGTATATTTTAGAGGGCAGGAGTCTTAGAATAAAGCAGACTTGGGTTCAAGGCTTGGGTCTGCCAGTTTTATGGTTGGTGTGGCTTCTGTTTAATTACTTCTCTGTGCTTCTGTTTCTTCCCATATAAAATAAGAATATCTTGAAATGTTACCAAGCCTTGAAATAAAATAGATATAAAGTACTTGGTACTCACAGCACCTGTCATAGGTGGTAGTCATCACTGTGGTATACAAAGACTGTACCCTTCATGGGCAGAAATCAGAGGACATTGGATCTCCTCTGGTCCAAGATCCCTGAGCAAATCCCACAACCGCCTCCTGATGCCACTTCCCCATCCAGAAACCAGCTTCCTCCAGGGAAGCCAGATCCTGATGATCTCTGGGGGGCCCCTTAGAGCCCTTGGCACCTAGGACTGCCCTCTCCTGTAGGCTCCATCTCCTACCTTGACGTGGAGAGCTAGAGCTGGACTGTGGAACTTAGTCATCCATTTCTATTAATTCAATGGTGATCATGCCCCTGTACTGAAGTGGAGGTCTGAATATGAAGGCCTAAATCCACATTTTTCCTAGCATGGCGATGACCAGCATGTTCTTTCATCTGAAGGAATTTTCTTATAGTTCTAGATGCACTGACCCATTGCATTATCCCCCTGAGGAGCCAGTTAGGCTTTTTCAGACTTGCATTTATTCTATATTTTCATTTTTATTTCTTTTTGAGAAAGGGTCTCTCTCTGTCATCCAGGCTGGAGTGCAGTGGCACAATTTCAGCTCACTGCAACCTCCACCTCCTGGGTTTAAGCAATTCTTGTGCCTCAGCCTCCCAAATAGCTGGGATTACAGCCGTGCACCACCACACTTGGCAATTTGTGTATTTTTAGTAGAGACGGGGTTTCACCATGTTGGCCAGGCTGGTCTTGAACTCCTGACCTCAAGTGATCCACCCGACTCAGCCTCCCAAAGTGCTGGGATTACAGGCATGAGCCATTGCACCCGGCCCCAAACTTGCATTTTAAGAGCACCTTGAGAAGCCCTTCTGCCCCTGTTTGCTTTGCAATTGACAGGGTCTTCCTGCCCAAGTTTGGGTTCCCTATTAAATAAAACTCTGTGTCTCCACATTATGAGATGGGAAGGCCTGTGCCTGCTGAGCTACAGGATGGAAACACAGTCGATGTCAGCAAGGGTTTGACCTCCCAGGCAGGTGTTGCCCATTGTTTGTGTTTCTTTCTCTCCACTACGTTCTGGAGGGACGTTAGAAAGAACACTGGACTCTGAATGACAAGAAAGGGATTTGAATCTATTTCTGCCACCAGCTATTTGTGTGACAGTGGGCAAGTGACTAAGACTCTCCAAGTCACTGTTTCTTCTTTTTAAAAGGGGGTTAATAGCAGGTTATTTTGAGGCTTGCCCAGTGTATTGTTTGTAAGGGACTGCCATAATAAAGTACCACAGTGTGGGTGGCTTCAACAACAGAAATTTATTATCTTGCAGTTCTGGAAGCTGGAAGTCCAAGATCAAGGTGTCAGCAGGGTTGGTTTCTTCTGAGGTCTCTCTCGTGGCTCAATTGGCTGTCTTCTCCCTGTCTTTTCTTCCTTTCTTCCTTTCTTCCTTCCTTCCTTCTTTCCTTCCCTCTTTCCCTCTTTCCCTCCTTCCCTCCTTCCTTCTTTCTCTTTCTTTCTTTTTTTTTCCTTCCTTCCTTCCTCTCCCTCTCTCCTTCCTTCCTTCCCTCCCTCCCTTTCTTCCTTCCTCCCTTCCTTCCTTCCTTCTTTCCTTCCTTCCTTCCTTCCTTCCTTCATTCCTTCCTTCCTTCCTTCTTTCCTTCCTTCCTTCCTTCCTTCCTTTTGGAAAGGGTCTTGCTCTGTCATCCAGGCTGGAGTGCAGTGGCATGATCTTGGCTAAGTGCAACCTCCACTTCCCAAGCTCAAGCAATTCTCCAGCCTCAGCCTCCCGAGTAGCTGGGACTACAGGCATGAGCCACCAATGCCTGGCTAATTTTTGTATTTTTAGTAGAGACAGGGTTTCACCATGTTGGCCAGGCTGATCTCGAACTCCTGACCTCAAGTGATCCACCCACCACGGCCTCCCAAAGTGCTGGGATTACAGGCATGAACCACCGCGCCCAGCTGCCTCCCTCTGCTTTCATATGATCTTTACTCTGACGGTATCTGTGTCCCAACCTCCTTTTCTTATAAAGACACCAGTCATAGTAAATTAGGACCTGCTCTAATGACCTCATTTTAACTTAATTACCTCTTCAGTGACTGTATCTCCAAATGCAGTCACAACTTGAAGTACTGGAGGTTAGGACTTTAACACATAAATTTGGGGGTGGGGGAGGAGACACACAATTGAGCCCACAACACCTGAGGTAACAGGGGAAGTGGTGATATTACATTGTATAGGGCACATTGCTGAACCCGAAGCTGGTGACAGCTCAATGCCTTCAGTCATTTAAGGAGTTTTTGTTGTTAACAATCATCTGCAAATTTCATGCTGTACCGTATGAGATGAGGGTGCGTTTTTAAAGGACACTTGTAGGCGGGGCATGGCAGCTCATGCCTGTAATCCCAGCACTTTGGGAGGCTGAAGTAGGAGGATGGCTTGAGGCCAGAAATTTGTGATTAGCCTGGCCAACACAGCAAGACCCCAACTCTACAAAAAATAAATTTTAAAAATTAGCCAAGAGTGGTGGCAAGCACCTGTGTTCTCAGCTGCTTGGGAGGCCTAGGTGGGAGGATTACTTGAGCCCAGTAGCTCAAGACTGCAGTGAGCCATGATGGCCACTGCACTCCAGTTTTGGTGACAGAATGAAACTCTAAGATCCTGTCTCAAAAAAAAAAAAAAAAAAAGGACACTCATAAAGAACACTTGCTGTTGGAGATGGAGATGGAGTCTGAAGCACCCATCACTCCCTAGTGTGCACCCTAGCCTGCACCCATCACTCCCTAGTGGAATGAACTCAAGCCAGTTACATAACTTCTCTGCTGGGCCTCCGCTTCTTCATCTGAAAGGCAAGGACAGTCATAGGACTGTCGTGACAATGAAATGAGATAACCACGCCAAGTACTGAGAAAGTTGGGAGCATCGTAAGTTCATGATCAAAGTGAGCAATGGATTATTGCTTCTGTTTGACCCTGCAGATGAAAGCTGCAAGTGGCGGGAAAACCGAGGCTAACGCGAGGTTTGTGTGGTTCATCTCTGAATTTGGGTGCTTCAGACTCTCCCTTGCTTTTTTCAGGCAAACCACTTCCAATTCCTTTAACCTTTCTTTACAGGGCCCAGTTTCCAGCTCTTTGATCATTTTTGTGTCTCCTGCCTGGACATCCTCCAGCCTCTCCAAGCTCTTTTAGGAGGGAGTGACACAGACTTGACTCAGCAGCCTAATCAGGGGCTGACTAATGCAAGACTTGAGAAGGGGGATGACTTGGGGGCCGCAGCATGTCATGGGCCTTTTATGTGTGCGGAATCCAGGGAGCTTTGAAGAAGGCAAGGCGCTCTTTTGACTGCGACCAGATGCCCTGGATTTTCCAAAACGAGCTCTTCAGAGATGGCTCGGATTTCAAATATTCTATTTGATTGTCCCCATAAACCAGTAAAATGTC
This sequence comes from Theropithecus gelada, assembly GCF_003255815.1. NCBI lineage: Eukaryota > Metazoa > Chordata > Mammalia > Primates > Cercopithecidae > Theropithecus > Theropithecus gelada. The sequence goes on along the minus strand of NC_037684.1, from coordinate 38,848,208 downwards.
CCAGAACTTCTAACTTTTCTGCTTCCCCACTGCAGACTCCAGAGTGCCTCTAACACATGGACGTGACACCAAAATGTTCCCCTAGCCTGGCAGGGGGCAGATGACATCCTGATGTGGTGAGGTCACACGATGGCAGTCCTGGAATGGGAAGGTTGTTCTGATTTCAGAGATCCTTCCATTATGCAAACCAGAAGTTGTAGCTCATGCCAGACCCCTTCGCTAGGATTTTGTATTCAGACAGTGGGATCCTGGGGACCATCTTGCTCATGTGTCCCTGGCCCGTGGACTTTGATCCTTACCAGGTCTTTTTTTTTTTTCTAAACCTGTGCCTGGCACCAAGCCTCATCTTGAGGTCAGTTACCTGGTAGGGTTTCACCTGGTTGTTGCCGACCGACTGGAAGCTGGTCCTGTCTTCATTCTAAACATATGGTGGCTGCTTTTAGCCCTAAATATATCACCTTATAATTGCACTATTGAATTTCATCTTGTTTTTGTAGGCCCATGTTTTCAATTTGTCGTGGTTGTTTTGAATTTTATTCTTGGCTCTCTGAGTGTGAGCCACTCCACCAAATTTAGTATCATGTGAATATCTGATGGACACAAACCCCATCCTTTTGTTGTTAAGTCATTAGTAAGATAGGCCCCAGCAGTTAATCCCCAGAGGAGTAGCTTTCTTTCAAGTAGATGCCTCACCACTGATTATGCAATAAAGACTGAGCTTTCTGTTGGGCTCTAGACACATATGTTCATTGTAGAACATTCACAAAGTACAGAGAAGCATAAGAAGGAAACAAAAATAATTCGTAATCCTACTACAAAGACACAAATGCTGTCATTCGGTATGGATCCCTCTTGTTAAATATATACATTAATCAGTATAGATTAAGTGGCATGGATTGTACCGTGACGTGCTTATTAGCAGACCTGATAATATAGCATGTTCCCAGAGCTAGTTATTCGCACTCGACTGCCGTAAAGACATTCTGAAATCAAAAGTTGTTATAGGTAATAAGAACTTTTAGATTGATTCTTAAGGTTCTGCATCCTCAGATTCAACCAGCCACAGACTGAAAATATCTTTTAAAAATTCCAAATAACAATACAATAATAAAACAAATTTTTTAAACAATATGCCAGGTGCAGTGACTCACGCCTGTAATCCCAGCACTTTGGGAGGCCGAGGCGGGCGGATCACGAGGTCAGGAGTTTGAGACCAGCCTGACCAACATGGTAAAACCCCATCTCTACTAAAAATACAAAAATTAGCCAGGCATGGTGGCGCATGTCTGTAATCCCAGCTACTCAGGAGGCTGAGGCAGGAGAATCTCTTAAACCCTGGAAGCGAAGGTTGCAGTGAGCTGCGATCATGTCGCTAGAGATGATTTAAAGCATATGGGAGAATGTGTGTAGGTTATATGCAAATACTACATCATTTTATATAAGCGACTTGAGCATCCACGTATTTTAGTATCCATGGCGAGACCTGGAACCTATTCCCTATGAATACTGAGGAACAACTGTATTGGTAATCCCAACTATATTCCATGAATACTAGCTCCATGAGATGTTCCAGGAAAACAAGAGTAGCATGGTTTATTCCTTTGAGAAATGCTTTTCACTATACTCATGTCTAGGAAAGTCACAATGTGTGGAGACATATTAAATGCTCTGAGAAGTCCTGCAACTTAAAAATCTATTAATTTTTAAAGTCACAATGTGTGTAGACATATTAAAGTCTATGAGAAGGCCGAATGTGGTGGCTCATGCCTGTAATCCTAGCACTTTGGGAGGCCAAGGTGGGCAGATCACTTGAGTCAAGAGTTCGAGACCAGCCTGGCCAACATGGTAAAACTCTGTGTCTACTAAAAATACAAAAATTAGCCAGAAATCACTTGAACTTGGGAGATGGAGGTTGCAGTGAGCCGAGAGCATGTCACTGTACTCCAATCTGGGCAACAGAGCAAGACTCTTCTAAAAAAAAAAAAACAAAAAACAAAAAAAAAAACAGAAAAAGAAAAGGAAAAAGAAAAGAAACAAGAAGGCTCTGAGAAGTCCTACAATTTATGTGATTTTTTTTCTAACTCAGCATTTTCCAAATGTAATAATCCATAAGATCCTGTTTCTAGAAGCACCTATGACTATTCTTTTGAGAAACATTTGGAGAAATGCTGTCATAGATTTTATCTTGACATCGGGATGAAGAATAATAGTAATTTATTAAAGTATTTAAACTCAGGAGACCCAGTCCCTCCTTTGCTCTTAATGAGCTTATGACCTTGATAATTTTCTTTTCTCTGGGTCTTGGTTCAGCAAAATGGTCAGATTCACTTGTAGCCCCAACCTTCTACGTTTTCCCCTTAAGTGAAGATGAATGTAAATGATTTGGCTGGGACAATGTGGTCTTTACAACATCATTTGGTTATTCCCTCCTGTCTCACAGTAATAGTCCTCATTTACTTAGCCCTTCACACATACTAATTCACTGGATCCTTACAATACCCTCATGGGGGGTAATAGGCACTATAGGGGTTAAAGTCACTTGTGCTACAGCCACATAACCAGTTATAGCCTTAGTATTTATTTAACTTAGGGACAAAGAGCTGAGGCTCTTACTATAGCAGAACTCCTGCTCTTTGTCCCTAAGCTACATCACCCCTGTGTCCCTCGGACGGTTGGTGTTCAATTCTAGCATCTTCTCAAGGAAGACTAAGCCTGCTGGCCATTGGCTAACAGGCTGATGTGATCCCATTTCCTTCTTCAAAGCTGAGCAGTCATGTGCTGCTTTCCATCGCTGGGGACACCCTTGTCCTCTGTGATGCCACTAAAACAATAGCTCCACCCTGACTTGTGCCAGTCCCTTAGGGACCCCTTGGGTAACATCACCACAGGTCCTGCTGGTTTGAATAGATCTGGCTTCCAAGTTTTCCAGTTGCTTCTTTTTTTTTTTTTTTTTTTTTTTTCCTGAGACAGAGTCTCGCTCTGTTTCGTTTCCCAGGCTGGAGTGAAGTGGCATGAACTTGGCTCACTGCAACCTCTGCTTCCGAAGTTCAAGAGGTTTTCCTGCCTCAGCCTCCCGAGTAGCTGGGATTACAGGCACCTGCCACCACGCCCAGCTAATTTTTGTATTTTTAGTAGAGACGGGCTTTCACCATGTTGGCCAGGCTAGTCTTGAACTCTTGACCTCAAGTGATCTGCCCGCCTCAGCCTCCCAAAGTGCTGGGATTACAGGCGTGAGCCACCGCACCCAGCCTCCAGTTGCTTCTTTAAGGGGGGTGAGGAGTGGACAACTGGGGCAGGAGCCACGCAAGTTTGCACCACCCTCTCCTGAACATCTTGTCGAATTAATAAGAAATAACTGCGATGTATTGAGTGCTTACTAGATGGCAGGCACTATTCATGTGGACTCTCACTGAAATAACCCAACACCTCTATGTGGTATTAGGGTCTTCAATTACAGATGAGTGGGTGGCAGCAGAGAGGCTGAATCACTTTCCTAAAGCCCCACAGCCAGTAAGAGCCAGAACTTCAGTGCAAACCCAGCCCCAGACCTTCCTCCAGGGGCTGTGCACTGAACTCCGCCGTAAATCCTGCCTGCCCTCAGCCTTTTCGTCCCTCCCCGCTCCTCCTCACCTTTCCCCAGCAGGAACTGTTCCACCTTCCAGCCCCTCTTCCACTGTGCAAACCTGCACTCGCCCTTCCCTCCATCTCTTCACACTTGGTCCTGCCTGCTAGTCTTCGCTCCTCTCCCAATCCCTAAAACACCATTTCCTGCTTCCTCCCAAGAAGGCAGTGCCTGAGGAACCCTCAGAACCTCCCTGAGCAACCTGGGAAAGAGCTGAAGGCCTTTCTAAGTCAGCTCTGGTGCGAGTCCTCGAACAGTGTGTGATGGAGACACCTACTGGCTGCTCTGAGCACAGGCCCCTGGAAACCCAAGAACCTGGCTCAGGCCCCCATTCCACCGAGAGCCTGGTGAGCAGAGCCATTTGGTAGAGTTTCCTGTGGGTTCGTCCCTGCTCTTAGGCCAAGCTGGAAGAAAAAGGCCTGGGAGGACCTTTGTCTTCCTCCTGTCCTGCTCTAAGCACAGAAGCAAAAGGGAAGGGGTAACTTTGACAGCAAAGCATAGGTCCCCTGCACAAGGCTGATCCCAGCTTGGCAAAGTTGCCAGGAAGACTGGAGGCAGGGCCATTCACAGCCAAATAAACTGAGGGTGGCTTTTCTGTAATGCAAATAGAGAGAAGTAACCGCTTAGGGCAGATTGATTTGTTATTTGATGTTGGGCGTGTGATTCTGGAAGGCCCACCCTCCTGGGCACGCTGTCTCTCCTCCCTTTCTTTGAATCAGGTTTACAGCTCCTCATCTGAGGCTGGCACCACTTAATGCAGAGAAATGAGGCCCCCATTCTGGTTAATTGCCATCATTTGCCCGTTCAAATAATGAGCGGCAAGGTGGATGGAGAAGAGGGGACAGCCGCTTCGCTTCGTAGGAAATCACTAACCTAAAAGACAGTGAAGGAGATTGTTCCTCAGATGTGCTGCCAAAGACTGGGGGCCACCATGGCCAACAAGGCCCCCACCAGCGGAGGGAAGGACATTTGGGCTGGGCCCGGCCATGCATAGTTACAGTAGACAGCTGTTTCTACCAGAACCAACTCCCATTTGATTTGTTCTTCTGAATGGGCGCCCCATTCCCCATTAAACTAACTGAGAAATATTTCTGAATCCACAGATGTGGCATGTCTAGTGTGGAGGTTTTAGGGAATAGCAAGAAGCTTAAATACGACCAGCATCTCTCTCCAATGTGGGAGGATGATCCCTCACTTTACAATATGCTCTCTAGTTATTCCAGTGAGTATACTCACATAAGACAAATACTTTACAAACTTAATAAGCAGTGTTTACAGAAGATCTAAAACACACAGAAGTCTTTCACACATTTGAAGAGCGAAGAAGAGCTAAAGAAATGAAAAACATTAGCCAGGTATGGTGGCTCAGGCCTGCAATCCCAGAGCTTTAAGAGGCCGAAATGGGAGGATCACTTGAGCCCAGGAGTTTGAGGCCAGCCTGGACAACACAGTGAGGCCCCATCTCTACAGAAATATTTTTAAAATAGCTCGGCATGGTTGCTCACACCTACAGTCCCAGCTACTTGGAAGGTTAAGGAGGGAGGATTGCTTGAGCCCAGGAATTCGACAACAGTGTACCATGATTACTCCACTGCACTCCAGCCTGGGCAACAGATTCAGACCTTATCTCTTAAAAAAAAAATTAACTAAACAAAGATGCAAATCTAAGGAGTGGTACAGTCTATTAAGATCGGTTTGATACCAGAGTGTCCTCGAGACAATTGGATGAATGTTTCCAATTAATTGGTGCCGACATGTTCTAAAGATAAGAAAGGTCACTATGGAAACCCTAAAGGCTTCTGGGAAGAAGAGGGATTTAAAAGGGACCTAGCAGGTAAATAGGTTTTGACGGGCAGAAATAAGGAGGGCAGGATGCCAAGTGAGGAAGAGGCAAACAGTGCAAGGAAGTGTACCTGTTTGGTTGGAACAGGAAGTAAAGCCTGTGACGGTGATGGCCTCCCGAAGAGGGGATTGTGGCCAGTTTGCAATGGGCTTTGAAGCTCCAGCTAACGAATCAGGGCTTCCTCCTCCGGGTGTCATGAGGGAGCCATTGAAAGTTGTTAAAGAGGGGTTAATAGGATCAGAGCAATGCGTCTGGGAGTTTGCAGAAGGAAGAGAGGAGAGTCAGGAACAGTGGTTGAGAAATTGACAGAGTGGTCCTAGGGTGGCAAAAACAGCAGGACCACGTGACCGGGTGGCACAAAATGCAGATGCCTACGGGGCAGGGGTACGGCATGACCAGTCAGTGTGGAGGAGCAGGCTGACTGAATCCTTCCTCCTTAATGCTTTTGATGGGGTGAAGTTTCAAACACCATCTTTTCAAAGACCGTCTTTTTAAAGATCGTCTGAGGATGGTCATGAAAAATCTCAATTTAGGGGCTGGGCGCAGAGGCTCACGACTGCAATCCCAACACTTTGGGAGGCCCAGGCGGGCGGATCACTTGAGATCAGGAGTTCCAGACCAGCCTCACCAACATGGCGAAACCCCATCTCTAGTAAAAATACAAAAAGTAGCCAGGCTTGGTGGTACACGCCTGTAATTCCAGCTATAAGGGAGGCTGAGGCAGGAGAATTGCTTGAACCCGGGAGGCGGAGGTTGTAGTGAGCCAAGATCGTGCCACTGTACTCTAGCCTGGGCTGCAAGAGTGAAACACTGTCTCAAAAAAATAAATAAGTAAATAAAATAAAAATAAAAATCTCAACTTAGAGTGCCAAGATGCAGCAGAAGGTTCTCTAGGAATTGGAGAGGGGAAAGGCTAGGGTGAGACAGAGGCAGCCCCCGGAAATTGACTTCACAATGTTGCCTAGAGGACTGAATACAAGCGGAGGCAAGCTAACTCAGCACTGTGCAGTAGAGATCTAATGCAAGGAACGCATGCAATGTTTGGCCTTCTAGGGGCCACATTTTTGAAAGTTTTAAAAAGAAACAGTTGAAGTAACATTTTAATTAGCACACTGTATCCTGAATATTCTCATTTTGACATGTAATCAATGTTTAAAAATTATCATTGAGATCTTTTACATTTTTTTGTACTAACTCTTTGAAACCTGGTGTACACTTAGAGTACATCTCAGTTTGGACCAGACACATTTCAAGTGCTCAAAAATTGCATGTGGGCCAGGAGTGGTGGCTCAGGCCTGTAATCCCAGCACTTTGGGAGATGGACGGATCACCTGAAGTCAGGAGTTCGAGACTAGCCTGGCCAACATGGTAAAACATGGTGAAACCCTGTCTCTACTAAAAATACAAAAATTTGCCAGGCATGGTGGCAGACGCCTGTAATCCCAGTTACTCAGGAGGCTGAGGCAGAAGAATCACTTGAACCTGGGAGGTAGTTGTTGTAGTGAGCCGAGATCGCACCACTGCATTCCAGCCTGGGGGACAGAGCAAGACTCTGTCTCAAAAAAAACATAAAAGGTTGCATGTGGCTAGTGGTGACTGCATGAGAGAACACTGAGCTAACCTCTACAGTATTGTTTCTCAACCCCAGGTGATTTGGCTCCTCCCAGGGACATTTGGCAATGTTTAGGGATAGTTTTGGTTGCACAACTTGGGATGAGGGGTGCTACTGGCATCTTGTGGGTAGAGACCAGGGATGCTGCTAAACATCCTACAATGCATGAGACAGACCCCTACAACAGAAGACGATCTGGCCCCAAATGTCCTTAGAGGCAAGTCAGAGCTCCACATAATGCTAGAGGAAGTGAGTGCCCCATGCCATGTGGTCAGCGAGATGCCACTCAGACACTCCCGCTGGAACCCAGGCCTCGCCTCAGACAGGGCAAGTTTCCAGGCGCCAGTGTCAGAACTTCCTGGTGCTTTGTGATACGGCACGGACTACACCCTGAGCCACTCAGATAAGACAGATTGTGTTTGTAATGATTTTAGTCCTGCAATTACCCTCACTCCACCCCACCCAAACCTCAGCATTGCAATTGCCACACAGTGTAGTTCTCATGCAGGGCAACTTTCAATGAAAATTATGTGAACAGTACCCCCTACAGTTGTGCAGTATACAACCTATGCAACTGTACCTGGCAGCTTCACTCCCAGAAACCAGGGGATCATGCCTCATCATCACAGCAGACTTTCCTAGTTTTCTTCTTGGCAATGCCCATGTTTAGAAGCCACAAAGAAGGAGAGCAATGGATGGCCATGCATGTACTAGAAGAAGGCTCTCACTTTCAGCTTGATGGCTGGGCCATAACCAGAAATTGAAAATGCCACTGAATTTCTACCCAGGGTTTCTTCTCTTAAGACAGGGGCCCTGGTCTTTTTATAAGGACAACCTTTCCTTCCTTTGTTCCTTCCTTCCCTTCCTCAAAGTGTTTATTGTAGTGCAAAGTTATGTGCTAATCAGGGGGTTGGGCTAGGCCTCTGAGCAGATAAGGGCAGAAAGATCATTGCTGGTTGCACGACATCTCTGCAGGAAATCAAGATAAACTTCTACTGTAAACAGCAAACTGTTTTCAGTAGAACCAGTTCAGTTGATGATAACAGGTGATCCGATTAAAAACAATCCAACATCAAAAACTAAGGGCAGTTTTGAGATCAAGCAAAGCATGTATATAGCATGGTGATTATGTGCACTCACTCTGGAGCCCGCCTTCCTGGATTAGAACCCAGGCTTCTCTACTTGTTAACTGTATTACCTCAGACAAGTTACTTAACAGCTCCGTGCCTCAGTTTCCCTGTTTGTGAAATGGGATAATGATTCCTACCTCAGAGGGTTGTAGTAGGCACATTAACAAATTAATATAAGTAAAGTTCTTAGAATCCTGTTTGTCATCGAGTAAGTGTCCAGTAAATATTGCCTTGTAAGTTAAACACGTGTTTGGGTTCTTTTCCACTGTAGAACTTCTCAGGGCCTTTGACGTGCTTACGGGCATTGCAATCCGCCCTCTAGGTGAGGAGCAGGGTAAAGTATGTATGATTCCTAATCTTATTTGACCACTGTTTTGGACTGGGCCCTGTAGAAAGCAAAGCCTGAAAAAAAAAAAGATGAAAGGCTGGCACTTTATTTGCAAGATACAAGCCCAGAGCAGCTAGGTGAAGAAAGGGAAAGAGAACAAATTGAAATGGGAAGCAATGTCACAGTGCCACCTTTACAATGAGGCAGCTCAGCAGGTGAGTTGGCTGAACCTACAGGATTTCTCCCGAATGTCTATGAGGAGGCAAGGCACTCCAGAGTTTCCCCACTAAAGAAAGAGGGAAAATATATGTGTCCAGCTCCTTCCCAGGTCCCACCGGTCAAATTTCCCTCCACAAGAAACTGACTCCATCTGGTTGTGTCATCTGGTTCTTTCGTAGCCGCTCCAAATTCTATATCTGAAGGTATGAGCTTCCATTGACGTCAAAAAGAGAAAGAGTGTCCCAGCAAGGTGGGACACCAGCCCAGAGGGAGGAAGAAAATGATAGTGAAGGGAATCTGAGCAGACACATGGGTTCCTGGTCATGTCTACTACAACCACGGAAGTATTCAGAGGAAATCTCTTAGTAAATGCCCTGAAAAATATGCTTAGATCTGCCTGGTATGGCTCAGAGAGCCATACTCCTCACCCCTCACCCTCCAGGAACTTGCAACTGGGGATGGGAGTGGGAGGGACGGATGGCAAGCAAACAGAACATTGCTTCAATAAGAAAAAATGTGATGTGTTTCTGGGGAATCTGACCTGGTCTGGGGAGGTCAGGACGTGATGTCTGATGTGGCGAGGATGGGAGATGTGATGTGTTTTGGGAGAATCTGACCTGGTTTGGGGAAGTCAGGAGGTGACGTCTGATGTGGTGAGCCTGGGAGATCAGTAAGATGTGGGTGCTAGAGTGAAGGCAGAGTGGATATAGGATTGGGCGGTGGTGAGGGCATGTCCATGCTGGGGCTGTGGGATTAGTGTCTTAATTTCCTATGAGTTTTCTAGGACTGCCATAACAAAGGATCACAAACTGGCTGACTTCAAACAACAGAAAGTTTTTCTTTCTCAGGCCTAGAGGTTGGAAGTCTGAAATCAAGGTTTTGGCAATGGCCGTGCCCTCTTTGAAGGCTTCAGGGGAGAAGACCACCTTGCTTCACCCTAAACTCTCATGATTGTGGACAATCCTTGGCATTCCTTGGCTTGTGGCTGCATCACTCCAATCTCTGCCTCCATCTTCACATGGCCTTCTCCTCCCCACGTGTCTCTTCTTAGAAGGACACTGGTCATATTGGATCAAGGGCTTACCCTTCTCCAGTAGGACATCATCTTAGCCAATTATGTCTGCAAAGACCCTATTTCCAAATAAGGTCACATTCTGAGTTTTCTGGAAGGACATGAATTCTGGGGGGACACTATTCCACCCAGTACATGGGGGATAGCTGGAGCAAAAGCCTGGAAGAAGAAAGAGAAAGTGGGACCAAAGAAGGGGGTCAGTGAGGCTGGAGCACCTCTTGAGAGCAGAAGCAGCAAAAATGAGGCAGGAGAGGAAGCCAGCCCGGTCTCCAAGAGCTTTGAAAGCCACCGGATTCTCTTGAGCAGGGCGGTTGCTGTCACCAGATCTGTGCTACCACGTGGGGTATGGTTTGGAGGAATCCAAGTTAACCTGGGAAGGCTTCACGATGTGTCTGAGATAACAGCTAAGTTTTGACCAAGCAATGGATTGGCAGGGAAAGTGGGATGGACATTCCAAGTGAGCATGAAGGATCCAGAGCCAGGAACGAGTTATATGTTGACTCCATAAACAAGCTTTTATGTTCACTCTAATGGAGGTGTCATGGTGGAGATGGGAGCAATGCAAGATGGACTTGGAGATGCAGGAGGGGGGCGGCCTCCCATTGTCTGAGCACAGACCCAGCCACAGCAGGCAGATGACTCTGCTGGCCTGTGGGGTGGGTCAGTTGCCTCTGAAGTTGGACCCAGCATGCACTGAGTCACAGTCCTGGGCTCTTGATTCTAGACATCCCTTGAAGAGCCCCAACATCTCATGACAACTTCTGGAACCCTTCCTAGAGATGGATTTTCTGAGACAAAGTCACAGAGGAACTGCTGCTTCTTGTCCCTGGTGAGTGGCTGAAGCCTCCCAGCCCATCCTGCCCTCTGCCCCTCCTCCTCTGGTGCTCCACTAACCACAGAGGTGGGAATGCTTAAGATAGCTCTGCTGGAGAATGCTGGGGTCAGGAACTCCGGGAAAGAATGTCAAATATGAGAGGGTTCTGCTGACACGATTTCAGATGTGGGTGGCTGGAAGCTGCAGGGGATTTTTGATTAAAAGAGTTTACAGAGATACTTCTTCAAGGTCAGTGACAGGAGGGTCCAGGCACATCTCATGCCTCCTGCCAAGAATTCCAGAGGCCAAGACCCTCTTCTGGGAGCTGAGGTTGGAGAGTTTCCCATGGAGCCCCCTGATGGGACAAATTCCATCTTTACCCATATTTTCCTCCTCTAGAAGTCAAAGCTGAGGGAGACCCCAGCTTGGGGTGATAGAAAGCAGGCAGGCACTGAGATAAGCAGATATGAGTTTGAATTCCAGCTCCCCCTACTTACTAACTGTGTGATCCCGGGCAACTGACTTAACCTCTCTGAGCCTGTTTCTTCAGCTTTGAAAGTAGATTTGAAGATAAAATCAAGGAACTGTATACAGTGCATGGCATATATGCTAGGCACACATGGTCATTTCCCTTGTGGTCTCAGCCGGCCAGGCATCCAGCAAAGCTACCCTCTGCTGTAGTTCACTGTTTTACTGATCAACTGTTGAGTCCTTTATTCAAAAGATAGCTAATGGGGCAGGATTATACACATGGATCTCATTACCAACTGGAACAGACCAGTCAGATTTCATTCATTCATTCATTCATCCATGTAACAAAGAGTTATTGGAAACTACTATCTGCCAGTCACTGTCATGGGCACTAGGGATGCAGCAATGAGCCAAACAGATTCCCACTGAGCATACTTTCTGGGGGAGACAGAAATAAACAATTACATATATGTGTGTGTGTGTGTGTGTGTGTGTATGTATATATACATATATATGTCAATTAATGATAAGTGCTAAATAAATAAATAAAACAGTGCATGGGGCCAGAAGTGCTGGGAAGGGATGCACAGAAGGCAGCAGGTGGTACTTTAAATAGAAATGTCAGTGAAGGTCTCAAATAAGATGACCTTTAATGAGAGTCCAGAACACAGTGAGTAGCACATGCAGGGAAGAGCAGGCCATGCAGAAAGAACTACAAACACAAAGGTCTTGGGCAGGGAACAGGCATGAGGTCAGGGCAGCTAAAATGCAGAGAAAAGATGAGTGAGGGTAGGATGAGATCAGAAAGATGGGTGGGGGTAGGATGAGACCATAAACGGAAGGTCTTGTTGACCATGGCAAGGACTTTGAGTTTTATTCACAGTGAGATGGGAGCCATCTTATCAATCATATTTTTTCATGACTAATATTAATTGAATTCTTACTAGGTGCCAGGCATGGGGCTAAGCCCTTTACAAACATTTAACTCTTACAAGAAATCCCACAAGGTACACACCATTACTGTCCTCATTTTACAGATGAGGAAGCTCAAGTGTAGAAATCTGGAGTTGATTGCCCAAGACTCAGCCCAGAAGCCCCTGACTCTAAATCCTCTTTTAACTTAGGTTACCTTTCCTACAGTGCTTCCAACTGTCCAACTTACTTAACTGTTATCAAAAGAAGGCCATGCACAGCAATTGTATGAAAAAAAAAAAAAGCTCAACATCACTGATCACTAGAGAAATGCAAATCAAAACCACAGTGAGATACCATCTCACACCAGTCAGAATGGCAATTACTAAAAAGTGAAAAAATAACAGATGCGGGCAAGGTTGTAGAGAAAAAGGAACACTTATACACTATTGGTGGGAGTGTAAATTAGTTCAACCATTGTGGAAGACAATGTGGCAATTCTTAAAAAACCTTTGACCCGGCAATCCCACTATTGGCTATATACTCAAAGGAATGTAAATCATTCTGTCATAAAGACACATGTATGCTTATGTTCATTATAGCACTATTCACATTAGCAAAGACATGAAATCAACCTAAATACCCATCAATGGTAAATTGGATAAAAAAAAAAAAAAAGTGGTACATATAAACCATGGAATACCATGCAGCCATAAAAAAAGAATGAGATTATATCCTTAAAGGAACATGGATGGATCTGGAGACCATTATCCTTAGCAAACTAACACAAGAACAAAAAACCAAATACTGTGTGTTCTCACTTGTAAGTGGGAGCTAAATTATGAGAACACATGGACACATAGAAGGGAGCAACCCACACTGGGGCCTATTGGAGGAAGAGTAGAAGGAAGAAGATAATCAGGAAAAATAACTAATGGGTACTAGGCTTAATATCTGGGTGGTGAAATAATCTGTACAAAAATCCTCCATGACAAAAGTTTACCTATGCAACAAACCTGCACATGTATGCCAAACTTGAAATAAAAGTTAATTTTTTTTTTTTTTTTTTGAGATGGAGTCAGGCTCTGTCACCCAGACTGGAGTGCAGTGGTGTGATCTCAGCTCACTGCAACCTCTACCTCCCGGATTCAAGCTATTCTCCTGCCTCAGCCTCCTGAGTAGCTGGGACTACAGGTGCACACCACCATGCCCAGATAATTTTTGTATTTTTAGTAGAGACGGGGTTTCACCATGTTGGCCAGGATGGTGGCCTGGCACCTCCTGACCTTGTGATCCACCAGCATTGGCCTCCCAAAGTGCTGGGATTATAGGCGCGAGCCACTGCGCCTGGCCAAAAGTTAAATTTAAAAAAAAAAAAAAAAAAAAAACAGTCATGTAAAAACCCATGTGAAGACTGAGGCAGAGACTAGTGATGCATCTACAAGCCAACGAATGCCAAGGGTTTCCAGCAGCCACCAGAAGCTCGGAGAGCGTCATGGAATAGCTTGTCTCACAGACTCTCCAGAAGGAGCCTACCCTGCCAACACCTTGACTTTGAACTTCTGGCCTCCAGAACTGTGAGCAAGTAAATTCCTATTGCCTTGAGCTACCAACTTGGTAGTAATGTGTTAGGGTGGCCCTAGGAAACTAATACAGATTTGTGTAGCGTAATGGGACCAGTTCTGTATTTACAGTCACACAACTGGCTCTGTACCTCATAGCTGTGTATCTGTGCACAACTATGTTACCTTCACCCAGGCCTTCAGTGTTCTCTCTGTAAAATAGGCACACTATCACCTTGCTCCGAGGGTTGCAGTGAGAATGAAATGAAGTCGAGACAATGCACCTAAAGCATCTGGCAGAGCTGGCAGAGCTCCTACTATGTAGAGGCTGTGTTTGTGGGGACAAGACAATGGGCTGCAAGTTTCAGTGCTTGGGGCAGCACTCAAGACAGAGGTTGGAAGTAGTGATTCCTGGGCATTTGCTTCTAAAGGCTCCAGTGGATTGCTGGCAAAGTGACTTCTCTCTGACATCATCTCCTGAAGAGGGAGAGTCCAGGTCCTGGGCCAGGCAGAAGTCACCGTTTGGAGAGTGAGTCAAGGAGTCCTGGCACTTGGATATTCAGTCATTACTTCCTGCCAAGAGTCTGGGTATATGGGGAGGAAGCCCCGTGCCAAGGGAGGCTTCGGGCTTCAAAGCCAAAGAAAAGGCAATTAAGTTTATGATGGAATTAGTCAGGAAACTGTAAACCTAGGACGTCGCCCCTGTACAGTAGATTCTTTTAGCACCACCTCAGAACACACTGAATAGTCTGGTCCCTGGTTCCAAAATTGTCTTAAAAATAAATGCAGAGTCTAGACAAAGTCACTTTGACCTTTCTGCCACTTGTGGGTCTTCATATATCACCAGGTTGAGGTGCATGCCCAGTAATAAACCGAGATATTCCATTTCCTGTACCTCTAACCCGAATCCTTCTCCATCTGGGATCTGGCTTCCATTAAGCCCCTCCGAAGTGGGGAAACAAGGGAAGGAAACTAGAGATGGTGTAGTGCACAGCCCATCACGGTGAGCCAGGTATGAGTGTGACTTGGCCTCCCACAATGCATTGACTTCACCTGAGTCCCCAGTCTTACTTGGTGAAATTAAACTTAAGCAATAAGAATGTTGCCTTGTGGGCCATGAATTAGGCATAAATGGGATCATTTCATAAGGACAAAGGGATCTGCTAATCAGGAGGATATAACAATTCTGAACATATGTGCTCCTAATAACAGAGCTTCAAAACAGATGAAGCAAAATCTGACAGAACTGCAAGGAGAAATAGACAAATTACAACTGTTGCCAGACTTTAATACTCCTCTTTCAGTAATTGATAAATCATGTAGATAGAAAATCAGAAAAGATACAGTAAACTTGAACAGTACTGTTAACCCAACTTGATCAAATTAACCAGAAATAAACCAAGTGTCCATCAACAGAAGAATGAATAAACAAATTGTGGCATATGCAAACAGCAGAACACTATTCAGCAATAAAAAGAAATAAACTATTGATCATTCAATGACACAGATGAATCTCAAAATGCTTAGCGAAAGAAGTGAACCAAAAAATAGTACATATTATATGAATCCACTTACACAAAACTCCAAAAAATGCAAACTAATGGAAAGTGAATAGGTGGTTACCTGGGGAGAAAGGTGTTGGAGAGATAGGGAGGGATTACTAAGGAGCACGTGGAAACTTTGCAGGAGATGGAACTGTTCACTATCTTGGTTGTAGTGATGGTTTTATGGATATAGACCTATGACAAAATTCATCAAATTATATGCTTTATATGCAGCTTATTATATGTCAATTATACCTAAATAAAGTTATTTTTTAAAACATCTTAAGACTGTTCAGAAGACAGGGGAGAAATCCTCCACTTGGAAACCTTGTTTTGGAGGTTATACAACCTACCTGGTCCCCAAACTCATGTATTCTCCGCCTGAGATGCTGGTGGAAGCATCAGATACATCATTTGGCATTCTTGGTTTAAAGTCAGAATCTCTGGGAGCCCAAGATAAAGGGCCAACTGTCCCCAGTAAAAATCCCTTCCATGAAGGGAATAGACACTTTGCAAACAACCACAAAGATTTTACTGTAACAGAGTGACACAGAGTTCTTGTTTGGGCCAGGACTGACCTTCGGTTACTCTTAGCATCTGCGGTTATGACATTCAATTTCCCAAGTGTCTGTACCCATCTGGGCCTATGTCAGGTCTGAAGACCTACTGCAGGGAAAGCTTGGTGTTAGTCCATTCTCACTTTGCTATATGGAAATACTTAAGACTGGGTAATTTATAAAGAAAAGAGGTTTAGTTGACTCACAGTTCAGCATGACTAGGGAGGTCTCAGGAAACTTATAATCAAGACAGAAGGCAAAGGGGGAAGCAAGGCACCTTCTTCACAATGTGGCAGGAAGGAGAATGAATGCAGGGAAACCACCAAACACAAAACCATCGGATCTCTTGAGAACTCACCATCATGAGAAGAGCGTGGAGGACATCGTCCCTATGATTCAATTACCTTCACCTGGTCTCTCCCGTGATACGTGGGGATTATAGGGATTGAAATTCAAGATGAGATTTTGAGTGGGGACATAGCCAAACCATATCAACCTTCTTGTACACAATCGTCACTCAGTCACTCACAGGCATATGTGTTCAACTTTGGGTGGTCATGTTGGGGAGGACATGTGAGTCATCCAAGAGAAAAAAAATCAGTCATTTGGGGAGGAGTTTGACCAGAGTGTGTCAGATTCAGTCACAGGACCTGAAGATCAGGGGTGAGGGCAGTTCTGAGCAGAGTAATCCAGTTGGGTACCCTGGGACACATGTGAACCCTGAAGAAGAAAAAGGTTTTTTTGTGTGAATTGAAAAACTCAATTGACACCAAAGCCTATGCTCTTAATGATACACCAGTTTGACTTCCTAGACCGGGGGTCTGAAAACAACTCACCACAGGCCAAATCTGTCACACTGCCTGTTTTTGTAAATAAAGTTTTATTGGAATACAGCCCGATCCATTCATTTACACATGGTCTGTTGTGGCTTTAGTGCTGCAACAGCAGAATTTCACAGTTGTGTGATTGCAATGGAGGCCAAACGGCCTGTAAAGCCTAAAATATGTATTATCTTGTCCTTTAAGAAAAAGTTTGCTGGGGCCTGGCCTTACATGTCAGGCCTTATTATAATGTGAATACCTCATTTAACTGGTGAGTAATGTAACACATTTTATTTAAAAGACACATATACAGAAACAAAATGTGATATAGATGTACAATGGGATATTAGTCTTAAAAAAGAAAGAAATTCCAACTTAAAAAAGAAGAAATTCCTACAGCTTAGATGAACCTTGAGAACATTACACTGAGTGAAATAAGCCAATCACCAAAAAGACAAATACCGTATGATTCCACTCATATGAGGTATTTAGAACAGTCAAATTCATAGAGACAAAAAAAAAAAATGTGTTGCAGGGGGTTGAGGAGCAGGGAATGGGGAATGAATCTTTTTCATTTTTATTTTATTTTATTTTTATTATTTTTGAGACGAAGCCTCGCTGTGTCGTCCAGGCTAGAGTGCAGTGACGCAATCTCAACTCACTGCAACCTCCACCTCCCATGTTCAAGCGATTCTCCTGCCTCAGCCTCCTGAGTAGCTGGGATTATAGGCATGCGGCACCACACCCAGCTACTTTTTGTATTTTTAGTACAGACAGGGTTTCACCATGTTAGCCACGCTGGTCTCAAACTCCTGGCCTCAAGTGATTTGCCTACCTCGGCCTCCCAAAGTGCTAGGATTATGGGCATGAGCCACTGTGCCTGGCCGGAAATGAATGTTTAATGGGTATAAAGTTTCAGTTCGTAATTTGAAAAAGAGTCCAGTCTCTCTTCATCTCTCCCCTTCAACCTGACATCCCTACCATACCCCATCCCGGCTCCACCAGGAAGGGAGTCTGATCTCAGCCAAATCTTCTAGGATTTACAGGCCATATGGATGGATGGCGGGATGGTTGCACAATAGTGTGAATGTACTTAACGCCACTGAACTGTACACTTAAAAATGGTTGAGATTGCAAATTTTATGGTATGCATATTTTACTATAATTTTTTAGGAAAAAAAAAGCAGAAAGAAACAGATATGTGATGAAGTAGAATGTAATTTTCTATAAACTTTTTTTTTTTTTTTCCTTGAGACAGAGTTTTGCTCTGTTGCCCAGGCTGGAATAGAGTGGCGCAATTTTGGCTCACTGCAACCTCCACCTCCCAGGCTCAAGTGACGCATCTGCCTCAGCCTCCTGAGTAGCTGAGATTACAAGCGCCCGCCACCGCACCGGGCTAATTTCTGTATTTTTAGTAGAGACAGGGTTTTGTCATTTTGGCCAGGTCGGTCTTGAACTCCTGGCCTCAAGCAATCCGCCCACCCCAGCCTCCCAAAGTGCTGGGATTACAGGCATGAGCCACTGCACCTGGCCTCACAAACCTTTTTTTTTTTAGATAAAATATAACACTTCAAAGAATTTTCAGATATCCTCCCTCGCCTCCACTGTTAAGGACACTTAGGAAGCACTGCAAATACCACACTTGGTGGTGGCCTTTCCAGGTGCTCGGAGGATGTCATTCAGTTGCATTCCTCTTTGGTACAGGTGACTCCCATCAGTGCACAGTGCAAATAAAGGCCATTAAACCCAGGAGGCGTTAAGGTGGGAGGGTGGCTGCCTGCATCTTCCCGGCAGAAGGTTTCCCAATACAGTTGCAGTGTCTCTTGAGGGAAGACATCAGTTCTAAGTCTGGCTACACCCTCCAACCACACCAGCAGGGAGTGTGTTGGGAGAAGCAAAAAAAGATACCAGAAGTCAATGTGAAAAGGCTTTTTTTCTTTTTTGTCTGAGACAGTGTCTCACTCTGTCACCCAGGTTGGAGTGCAGTGACGTGATCTCTTGGCTCACTGCAAGCTTCACCTCCTGGGTTCACGCCATTCTCCTGCCTCAGCCTCCCTAGTAACTGGGACTACAGGCGCCCCCCATGATGCCCAGCTAATGTTTTGTATTTTTAGTAGAGACGGGGTTTCACCAAGTTAGCCAGGATGGTCTCCATCTCCTGACCTCGTGATCCGCCTGCCTCGGCCTCCCAAAGTGCTGGGAGTACAGGCGTGAGCCACCGCGCCCAGCCATGAAAAGCCTTTTAAAAGTTTAAGGCATCGGATGGTGGCTGGCTATTCCTTCAGCCTCCAAGGGGCCGATCTGTTTTTACAGGTGGTGCAGCAGTCCACGCATGGGCAAAAGGCTGCTGATCAGGACCCGGGTCTGTGACCTACTGGTTTTGTGACCTCTGGCAGGGCACACCATTGATCTGAGCCTGTTTCCTCGTGGGTAAATGGGCATGTAATACCACTTGGGGTGGCCAGGAGTCATCAATGCAGTGTTGCACGAAGCAACCGTGTGGTCTGCCAAAGCTGGACCCTGTGTTATCATCTTCCCACGTGGACGCAAGTCCTCACGCACCAGCCAAACTGTGGGCAATAGGCAGGTAGCAGATCCCTTCCCCCAAGACCACTCCAGAGACTGGACTCTTACATCTCAAACCCGAGGTGGGCTCTTTACTGTGAGGGTGGTCTGAGGGAGGTTAGCAGACACCTGCTAGGGTGCCAGAGAGGCTAGCATCTGTGTAAACCTGCCCCCATCCTGTGCCCACAGACCTGCTGGAGTGCTGAATGAAGCCATCATGAGGAATCCCACTGTTCCACCGACTTCTAAGTGAAACGGAGCTGGGTGGCACAGCCTGAGGCGTCATTGATTATTGTGACAAGCAGATCTGCGGTCTGAGTCGTGAAGCCAATGCCACACATTCATCAGGATGGAGCCTTCCGTGCTAGGGGGACCGCGGCCCATAACAGGACTTCTGAAGGACAAGACCCCCTCCTCCTGGCCTCTCGAGGGACTGCACCCATCAAACTGGGCTCCCTGCCTGCGGGATGACCTGAGACTCCAAGGCGGCCTTTGGAAGCGACTATTCACCATTGCTTGGGGGCAAAGAACAGACTCCTTGGAAGTCCTGTAGCATTTATGGGGTATTGCCCTTTGACAAAATCTGTACCTGGGAGATTTGGCTGTGATTAGATCCCCTTCCTGTTGGAGCCAGGATCGGGAAGGTAGGGAGGCTGGGTTGGATGCAAGACACGGAGACAGACAGGGAAAACGACTTGGCTTAATGTGTTTGCATCAGGAAATGCAGATTCCCTGGTCTTCTTAGGAAGCCTCATGTTGACCCTTGTAACCAAAACAGAAGTTAAGACCCAGAAATGGAAATGATCATGTTTCTGTGGAGATTTTAAAAAATTAAATAACGGGTGAAAGCAAAAGATAAAATAAAGTCGATGACTCTGGGCTAAGTCTTCTCATCTGACTCTCAATCCGGTCGGCACATTTATGAGAGGACATTCACTTTTCTCTTCTTTCTAAATGTGGTTGAATTGTCAAATGACACTTTGTTGAAAATATTAAAACCTAGAGGTCATGCCAAACTCAGCTTGAAAGCGAAGAGACATTCTTTCGTCTTAGCACGAGTGCATATTTGGAATTGTAAATGCAAATTCTTTGGAGACAGACTCGCCTTCCTGGCCGGCGAGTACAGACAGAACATTTGAAAGCAGGTCTCGCTTTAATTTTTGACAAGTGTTAGGAAGAGATACTCTTCGCAGCTTGAGAGAGAGGGGAAATGAAAGCCAGCTTGTGGGTTAGAGGAGGTGGCGGGGGAGGGCAATGAGAGAAGGACTGGCTTCTGGAAGAAGTGTCTGACTCAGTTTCTGTGCCTGCTGAGGGCTCTCTCTGATGATAAGGATGGGGTGCCAGGGAGGTCACTAAGGGAAGTCAGGTGACACCTTGCAATGGTTCAGATACCTACGAGTCTGGCAAGCTATCCAAATTATTCTAGGGGAGGTGAGGAAGCAGCAGAAGCTTGGGTGCCTGGAAACTCATTGTAGTCACCTGGCTTAGAAAATTCAACCAGCTCTGATTCTTACGGCTCAGCTGCGTCCTCGTACGGCTCATGGAAGTTGCCCTCAGACAAAATCTACACCTGAGAGATTTGGCTGTGATCAGATTCCCCTCCTGTTATTTAACTTGAGTGAAGGAGGGAAGGGGATGCAATTTGCCCCTTTAACCAGACTTCCCCTACCTAGGCTGTCTTGTGTATAAACACCGAGCTCTCACCACCCTGGGAAGACAAGGAGAAGGAAAGAGCAAGACACTAACATGGACTGGGTATGCACCATGTGCCTGGAACTTGACATTGAGTCTTCCCACCAACCAATGTTATAAATGGGGAAATTGAGGTCCAAGGGGCTGGGTAACTTGCCTGAGGTCTCCCAATGAGCAAAGGACAGAACCAAAATTCAACACAACACTGCTGGCCCCTGAAGCTCATATCCTTTCTTCTGTACTAAGCCACCTACGCATATAGGAGAATATAAGATAGCCATTGACTGCATGAAAGTTATGTAGCAAGGAAAGAAATGACACCATTTTGGGCCAGTGACATGATGGACAAGTGACCTCTTGCCTGTACCACCTACATTTGATGATTAAGAAAAGTCCTAGAGTGAACCAAGAGAAATGAGCCTCGATGTCTCCGAAGTTCTCATTAGTCCCAGTTAGCATGCTTAAACTATCCCCCAAATTCATTTCCATGGCCTTTCCTAAAAATTGACATAATTTACATATCATCAAATTCACCCATTAAAAGTGTGCGACTCAGTGGTTTTTAGTATATTCACAAAGTTGTGCAACCATCACCATTATATAATTTCAGAATATTTGTATCATCTCTAAAAGAAATCCCATACCCATTAGCAGTCACTCTCTACCCCATTCCCAACCCCCAGTCCTTGGAAACCACCAGTCTACTTTCCGTCTCCATGGATTTGCCTATTCTGGACATTTTCTATAAATGGAATCATATAATATGTGGCCTGAATATGTCTGGCTTCTTTCACTTAGCATAATGATGTCAAGGTTCATCCACGCTGTAGCACATAGCAGTATTTCATTCCTCTTCTACGGCTGAAAAAATTCCATTGTACGATATACTACATTTTGTTTATTCATAAAAATGAATAATGTTTGATGAATATTTGGGTTGTTTCTAGCTTTGGGGCATTAAGAATAATGCTGCTATAGGCCAGGTGCGGTGGCTCACACCTGTAATTCCAGCACTTTGAGAGGCCGAGGCTGGCAGATCACGACGTCAGGAGATCAAGACCATCCTGGCTAACACGGTGAAACCCTGTCTCTACTAAA
Organism: Theropithecus gelada; assembly: GCF_003255815.1. NCBI lineage: Eukaryota > Metazoa > Chordata > Mammalia > Primates > Cercopithecidae > Theropithecus > Theropithecus gelada. The sequence continues at coordinate 38,826,346 of NC_037684.1, read as the reverse complement.
AATACAAAAAAAATTAGCCATGCGTGGTGGCAGGAGCCTGTAGTCCCAGCTACTCGGGAGGCTGAGGCAGGAGAATGGCATGAACCCGGGAGGCAGAGCTTGCAGTGAGCCGAGATCGTGCCACTGCACTCCAGCCTTGGTGACAGAGCAAGACTCTGTCTCAAAAAAAATAAAAATAAAAATAAAAGAATAATGCTGCCATAGGCCGGGTGTGGTGGCTCACACTGGTCATCCCAGCACTTTGGGAGGCCGAGGCAGGTGGATCACGATGTCAAGAGATCAAGACAATCCAGGCCAACATGGTGAAACCTCATCTCTACTAAAAATACAAAAATTAGCTGGGTGTGGTGGCAGGCACCTGTAGTTCCAGCTACTTGGGAGGCTGAGGCATAAGAATCACTTGAACCCGGGAGGCAGAGGTTGCAGTGAGCCGAGATCGCGCCACCGCACTCCAGCCTGGTGAGAGAGCAAGGCTCTGTCTCAAAAAAACAAACAAACAAACAAAAAAAAAAAACAAGAATAATGCTGCAATAAACATTTGTGTACAAACTTTTGTATGGTCATTTGTTTTCCATTCTCTTGGGTATATACTTAAGAGTGAAAATGCTGGGTCTTCAAGTAACTCCATGTTTACCTTTTTCAGGAATTGACAAATCGTTTTCCAAAGTTCATATACCATTTTACATTCCCACCAGCAAAGCATGAAAGTTTCAATTTCTCCACCAGCTTTGCCAATACTTATTATTATCGATCTTTTTGAGTAGAGTCCGCCTAGTGGATGCAAAGAGGAATCTCATTGTGGTTTTTGTTTGAATTTCTCTGATGACTAATGATATTGAGCTGCTTTTCATGTGCTCACTGGCCTTTTGTACATCTTCTCTGGAGAAATAGCTATTCAAATACTTTGCCAATTTTTTAAATTGAGTTTTTGGTTTTCTTTTGTTGTTTTTCTTTTTTTTTTTTTTTTTTTTTGAGACGGAGTCTCACTCTGTCACCCAGGCTGGAGTGCAGTGGCGCGATCTCGGCTCACTGCAAGCTCCGCCTCCCGGGTTCACGCCATTCTCCCGCCTCAGCCTCCGAGTAGCTGGGACTACAGGCGCCCGCCACCGCGCCCGGCTAGTTTTTTGTATTTTTAGTAGAGACGGGGTTTCACCGTGTTAGCCAGGATGGTCTCGATCTCCTGACCTCGTGATCCGCCCGTCTCGGCCTCCCAAAGTGCTGGGATTACAGGCTTGAGCCACCGCGCCCGGCTTGTTGTTTTTCTTTTAAGTTGTAAGAGTTCTATATACCAGACATTTATTAGAAATACACAGTTCCTTCCATTCTGTAGATAGTGTCCTCTGAATCACTTGATTTTGATAAAGTCCAATTTAACTTTTTCTTGGGTTGTTTGCTCCTTTGATGTCATATCTAAGAAACCATTGCCTAATAAAAGGTCATGAAGATTTATATCTATGTTTATTTTCTAAAAGTTTCAGCTCTTACATGTAGGGCTTTGATCCACTTTGAGTTAATTTTTGTATATGGTGTGTGAGGTCAGAGTCCATCCTCATTCTTTTGCATATGGAAATCCAGTGGACCCCACCATTTGTTTAAAAGACTGTTCTATCCCCCATTGTATTGTCTTGGCATCTTTGTCTAAAATCAATTGAATTGGGTTTGTTTTTGGGTTCTCAATTCTATTCCAACAATCCATAGATCTGTCCTTGTTCCGGTATCACACAGTCTTGATTACTACAGCTTTGAAATTGGGAAAGTGTGTGCCTTCCAAATTTGTTTTTTTTTGTTTTTTTTTTTCAAAATTGTTTTGGCCATTCTGGGTCCCTTGCATTTCCGTAGGAATTATTGAACCAGCTTGACAATTCCCGTAAAAAGGAAAGCGGGGATTTTGACCCCATAGCATTTTATCTTTGAAAAGGGAAGGGAAGAAAAGCTGTGAGCAGATAAGGGAACTTTCTTAGCACACTGATAATGGAAAAAGGACAATGTCTGTTCTTCAGGCCAATTGTCTTACACTGACTGATAAAAGCCGATATGGCTGTGACCTTACAATGACAGCAAAATGACACAGTTTTCTATCCAAATCTGTGCAATAAAGGGGCATTTTATATTTGCCTATCTTATTCCATAGCCACTTGCAAAGGAATGAGTTGATTTGCATCAAATTTAATCTATGACTAAGAGTGTCAAGATGCACAGTAAGTTTGATTTGAGGTTAAGAACACCATCTTGAAATTAAATGGCATACCTTTTGTGATTTTTTTTTTTTTTTTTTTTTGTTAGATGGAGTCTTGCTCTGTCACCCAGGCTGGAGTGCAGTGGCGCAACCTTGGCTCACTGCAACCTCCACCTCCCGGGTTCAAGCGATTCTCCTGTCTCAGCCTCGTGAGTAATTGGGATTACAGGCGCCCACCACCATGCCCGGCTAATTTTTGTATTTTTAGTAGAGACAGGGTTTCTCCATGTTGGCCAGGCTGGTCTCGAACTCCTGACCTCAAGGGATCCACCTGCCTCAGCCTCCCAAAGTGCCAGGATTACAGGCACGAGCCATTGTGCCCAATCTTTTTTGTGATATTCAACCAAAGTCACTGAAAATTGCTGAAAGTTATGAAGGTATAAGTATGCCAAATTATATCACTGATTAACGAAATAGTTAATTATGTATGAATATTCATAGATGTGAGCCTCAGTTTTCTCATCTGTAAACGGAGATGATTCTTGGGTGTCTTTTAGTTCTGAAGGTCTACGGTTTCAGTGAGTAGCCAAGTTTTAGTGAACGAATGGCTCCTTCACATCTCGGGTCTTTGCTCAGTGCATGAGCCATCACCTTCCCTTGGTGTTCCTCTTGAAAGGGGTGTCTTGTAACTGTATCATGGGTTCACTTTGCCCGCTGCCTAGACAGAGCCGATTCATCAAGACAGGGCAATTGCAACAGAGAAAGAGTAATCCACACAGAGTGGGCTGTGCAGGAAACCGGAGTTTTATTATTACTCAAATCAGTCTTCCCAAGCATCCCCTGATGAGGGGATCAGGGTTTCTAAGGACTACGTGGTGCGTGGGGGGAAGCCAGTGAGCCAGGAGTGCTGATTGGTTAGGTAGGAGATAAAATCACAGAGAATTGAAGCTGTCGTGTTGTGCTGAGTCCATTTCTGGGTGGGGGCCACAGGATCAAATGAACCCGTTTATCCATCTGGGTGGTGCCACCTGATCCATCAAGTGCAGGGGCTGCACAATGTCTCAGGCACTGGTCTTAGGAGCAGTTTAGGAAGAGTCCGGATCTTGTAGCCTGCAGTTGCATGACTCCTAAACCATAATTTCTAAGCTTGTGGCTAATTTGTTAGTCCTGCAAAGGCAGTTGAGTCTCCAGGCGAAAAGGAGGGTTTTGTTTTGTTTTGTTTTGTTTTGTTTTTTTAAACTATAACTGTAAATTAAGTTCCTCCCAAAGTGAGTCCAACCTACACCCGGGAAGGAGCAAGGACAGCTTAAAGGTTAGAAGCAAGATGGAGTCAGTTAGGTTCGATCTCTTTCACTGTCTCAGTCACTAGTCATAACCTTGCAAAGGCAGTTTCAGTCTCAGAGCTACTTCTGGGCTGAACATAGTGATGAAAAGGGGATGTGCCTTGCTTGACCATATCCTGCTGCTTTATAAGGTTCTCTAAGATGAAAGAGTAAATGTCTATGAGGGAGGGGAGATTTCACCATCAGCAACTCTTGAGCTGCACTTCTTATACATCTTCAGGTTATTTCAATTCACGGGAGGCTCATATTGTAGTGTCACCAATACTGAGTTTTCTTGGGGTTTCATAAGTCCTAAGTCACTTACCTGTCTGCTAGATCCAGGCCCATGTGAATCCTTCTCAAGTTCTAGTGTCCTGATAACATGGTTTTTCCAGTAGCCAGGTTGGAGTGCAATGGTGTGATCTTGGCTCACTGAAACCTCCGCCTCCTGGATTCAAGCAATTCTCCCGCCTCAGCCTCCCAAGTAGCTGTGATTACAGGCATGAGCCACCATGCCTGGCTAATTTTTGTATTTTTAGTAGAGACGGAGTTTCACCATGTTGACTAGGCTGGTCTCGAACTCCTGACCTCAGGTGATTCATCCACCTTGGCCTCCCAAAGTGCTGGGATTATAGGCCTGAGCCACTGTGCCAGGCCAGGAAGGAAGTCTTTTTTTTTTTTTGAAACAGAGTTTTGCTCTTGTTGCCCAGGCTGGAGTGCAATGGCGCCATCTTGGCTCACCGCAACCTCTGCCTCCTGGGTTCAAGCAATTCTCCTGCCTCAGCCTCCTGAGTAGCTGGGATTACTGGCATGCACCACCATGCCCAGCTATTTTTGTATTTTTAGTAGAGATGAGGTTTCTCCCTGTTGGTCAGGCTGGTCTCGAACTCCTGACCTCAGGTGATTTGCCTGCCACAGCCTCCCAAAGTGCTGGGATTACAGGCATGAGCCACCACACCCAGCCAGGAAGGAGGTCTTAATGTAGCAAATTAAGTCTATCCCATGCTAATGGGTCCTCAGGGATGAAGGAATGACCATCACTACAATCGCTCCCCAATTTTGATCTCATAGAAGGTCAGAACCATGATTCTTGAAAGGTCTACTTTAGTGCTTCTAAACAGTGCTGTTAGTGACAGATTTCTTTTTGCCACAAAATTTTACCCAGAACTCAAAACGTAAAACAAAGAGTAGTCATTACAGATGAGTGGAGGATGAAAGACCAGCCTCCTCCTCTTGGGCACCCCCAGGGTACACCATGGCAATGCTTGCAGATTTCCAGTCCTGGGTACCAACAGTATCTCAAACCTCCGACCTCATGGCTGCCTTTATCGAGTGGGGTAAGGAAACGAAGACCCACACCCTCAGCCCCAAACCTCAAGCCAAATCTTATCCAGCAGCCCTGACAAAACCCAGGCAAGTCAAACATTGTTCTTCTCTTTCCAAACTGGTAAGCTAAAAACAGCTGCGATGATGCATGCACGTTTGAATCGTCATGACACCAAAGAGGGTGACAGCCAAAATCTTGAAGGCTCACTGCAATCCTGATCGTGAATCCTTTCAGGCTTTGAGAGTTTGTCTCTATCTTAAAAACATTAAAGTATTTTTATACAATGCCAAAATGCAGACATCTTGTGTCTCATTTATATCTTGTATCTTTAGTGTAAAAACTGCCCAGAGAGTCCACCTCTGTCCCCTTGCCGTCCCTCCTCTTTCCCCTCTCCCCTCTTTTCCCACCACTTTGCTTTTCCCTCGTGCTCTCGTGCTAGGTTTCAGTCAGCCTCGCCTGGGTCCCGCCCCTGTGGTCTGGGCCCGCCGCAGCCCGCAGAGCAGTGAGGGCCTGACTCCATTCCATGCCACCCCCTGGGCAGTTCCTTGGCAGAGATTTGAAACGTTTCTATTTAAATGACATTTGAACAAACGCGGAGGGGTTCAGTTGCACTTCAATCAAATTCCGTGGGATCCAGTTGGGAGCCGGGTCCCCGTGGACAGGGCGCATGGAGTTCCCCCTGTTTTCTGATTTGAATTGCTTTGTTCTCGTTCCAAGAAGGGGGAAAGAGGGGGATGCATTTGGCCTAAAATGAAACATTTCCCTTTTAAGTCAAAAACTTGAACATGGCTTGGAGGAGAGAGTTTAAGCTCCATAATCCCCGGTCCTGAGCAAAGCAGTAACATGCCTGCAATTTCCTTTTTGGAAGAGAGAAGTCAAGGAAACAGCCACTGGGCAGAGCATCCTGGCGCCCTGTGTGAGCCTGGTCCGAGCAGACGTTTCACAGGCTCCTGGGGCCACTGCAAGGCAGCTGGACCTGTTTTCTCTCAATGCCCGCACAGATATGTGCTGGGTTTCAATTGTTGAGAAAAGAAAGAAAGAAAGAAAACCAGGGGGCAGCTTTTCTGTCCCCATCCCCCAATCTTTTCCACTTTCCGTGCCTGGGTTGAGCCAGCCCTTTGAGGTAGCCTCCATACCAGCTACCGTTGGTCTTTACTGAACCTGCTGTCCTGGAACCTATGCGTTTTGCCTACAGCCTCTTCTGTCCATGTCCACCAGTCATCACAGCATCACTGAGTAATTGTTACCACGAGAGTGATGTGGACTTCAGGTGAAATCCCTCAAGCTCCCCAGGTTTAGATTTTCTCATCCCAAACATGAGAAAATTGAACCAGATAACACTCGAAGGTATCAGCCCTTTTGAAAATTGTTTTTTGTTTTATTTTGAGACGGAGTCTTGGTCTGTTGCCAGGCTGGAGTGCAGTGGCGTGATCTCAGCTCACTGCAATGTCCACCTCTGGGTTCAGGCGATTCCCTTGCTTCAGCCTCCCAAGTAGCTGGGACTACAGGCACGTGCCACCACACTCAGCTAATTTTTGTATTTTTAGTAGAGAGGGGGTTTCACCGTGTTGGCCAAGATGGTCTCCATCTCTTGACCTTGTGATCTGCCCACCTTGGCCTCCCAAAGTGCTGGGATTACAGTTGTGAGCCACCATGCCTGGCCTTGAAAATTGTTTGAATCATCAAATAATAGCACTGGAAGAGACGTGAGCAGGTCTCTAGGTTAGATATTCTTATTTTGCAGATGAAAAAGAGGACATCTGGCTGAACCCTGGCCTCCAGGAGAGGAAGCGTCTTGCTAGTTTGACCTTGACCTAGTGCTTTAAACCTTCTCTCGCAGAAGTCCTATATCTAGCACTTATTTAAACTCAACAGATATTTGTTTAATTAATGGGCAAAAGTAGAGACAGATGGATGGATGATTGGATAGATGGGTGGATGGAAATTTTACTGGACTAACAAATGTTTTCTACCCTGCCCAGAATTCCATATCTGCTATAATCTAACTGTTTATGTCTCCCCTAGAATTCATATGTTGAAACATAATCACCAATGTGTATTAGTAGGTGGAGCCTTAGGGATTATTAGATCATAAGGGAAGAGCCATTGTGAATAGAATTAGTGTCTATATATTAGTGAATAGAATTCACTAATATATATGTATATATATATAGACACTAATTCTATTCACTATTCACATATATAGGCACTAATTCTATATATATATATATAGGCCCGAGAAAACTGCCTCCCCCTTCCAACACATGAGAATACAACTAGAAGGTGCTATATATGAACTAGAAAGTAGACCATCCCCAGACACCAATTCTGTCAGTGCCTTGATCTTGAACTTCCCAGCCTCCAGAATTGTGAGAAATAAATTGTTGTTTATAAGCTACCTACTTTATGGTGTTCTGTCACAGCAGCATGAATGGACTAAGACACTATCATAATAAAAATCTGCAGAAGCAAGTGTCACAGCAGAAGCAAAAATGTGTCCCATCTTTCCTGACCCAGACAAGCCTCCCTTAGGTATAGGTCATTTCTTTCGGGCCCAGCCTTGCATCAGATTCATCTCTTCTGAAGGCGGAAGAGCTATTTTACATGATGATTTCATATTCTTGGAACCTTGAAGTCTTTTTCCAAGGAGAACATTGCAAACTTCTGATTCAATTTCTCCATGTTAACATTTATGTAGGAAGCTGACTACATGAATCAGAACATTTTTTAATTGCAAGGACAAGAAACTAACTCCATCTGACTTAAGCCCCACAGGGGATGTATTGGTATCTATACATCAAAAATCCAAAGGCAAATTTGCCACTGTATGTAGCTGAAATCAGGTCCATAAACAATGCGGTCAAAAATCTTACTCTCTCTTCATTTTTCAGTTTTGCTTTCCTCAGTTTTGGCTTCATTCTCCAAGGTTCTTAAACATGGAGCCCTAAAAGATGCTGCACACCAAGTAGCTCCATGCTTACTTGTCTTTACAGGCAATGATCATCATGAAAAAAGTACGAGTCTTTTTTTTTTTTTTTTTTTTTTTTTTTTTTTTTTTTTTGG